>NC_134356.1:355073901-355316680 GCF_048569485.1 Anomaloglossus baeobatrachus
ATACGTCATGACGTATTGCACCAGGGCTCTGCGGTGCTGCCACAGTCGCTGTAACATGTGGAGAGTTGAATTCCAGCGTGTCGCCACATCGCATTTCAGGCGATGAACCGGCAGGCCGAAAGACTTCTGGAGCGATGCAAGTCGCTCTGCTGCGGCGCTTGAACGGCGGAAGTGAGCTGACAGTTTTCGTGCCCTGTTCAGAAGGCCATCTAGGCCGGGATAGTGTGTTAAAAATTGCTGGACGACAAGGTTCAACACGTGAGCCATACAAGGTACGTGTGTCACCTTGCCCAGGCGAAGTGCCGCACCCAGGTTTGCAGCATTGTCGCACACGGCCTTACCAGGCTGCAGGTTGAGTGGAGACAACCATTTATTAAACTCGGACCGCAGAGCTGACCACAACTCCTCAGCTGTGTGACTCTTATTCCCAAGACATGTCAAGCTAAAGACCGCCTGATGCCGTTGCGCTCTGCTGCCAGCATAGTAATGAGGTGTGCGTGATTCCTTCTGCGCAGTGAGAACGCTGGTGGCCTGACCAGGCAGGCTTGGGGCGGAGGTGGAGGACCCAGATGAGGTGGAGGATGCAGAAGCTGTGGCGGAACTTGGACAGACAGAGGATTGACACACAAGTCGTGGGGACGGCAAGACTTGTGCAGCAGACCCTTCACCATCTATCACCATAGTTACCCAGTGCCCAGTGAGCGACATGTAACGTCCCTGTCCATGCTTACTGGTCCAAGTATCGGTGGTGAAATGCACCCGTTCACACACAGAGTTTCTCAAGGAAGCGGTGATGTTGTGTGCGACATGCAGGTGTAGCGCGGGCACACCTTTCTTAGAGAAGTAGTGGCGACTAGGCATCTGGTACTGGGGCACAGCGACAGACATAAGGTCTCTAAAATCCTGTGTGTCCACTAGGCGGAAAGGCAGCATTTCGGTAGCCAACAGCTTACAGAGGGATAGAGTCAACCTCTTAGCTTTGTCATGGGTCGGAGGAAGTGGCCTTTTATTTGACCACATCTGAGGGACAGAGATCTGGCTGCTGTGTGTAGACGGTGTTGAGTAGGGTGTCCCTGGAAAAATGCAGGTTTGTGAGGAAAGTGCAGGCGGAGACATGATGTTGCCTTCATCCAACGTTGGTGCTATCGATGTCTGAGAGAGCTGTACACACTCACTTGTTTCCCCTTCCAAACCAACTGACGACCTTACAAGCAAACTGCCTGTTGCGGTTACAGTGGTGGAAGTTTTGCGTGGAAAAACAGGTGTGACAGCTGTCCCCACAGTCCTAGAAGATGAAGAGCGCGCGGATGCACTGGAAGGTGGATGGTTCGCTCCGCTAGGCCACATTGCAGCACGGTGAGCTTCCCACCGGGACCTATGATATTTATTCATGTGACGATTCATGGAAGAAGTTGTCAAACTGCTGAGGTTTTGACCTCTACTAAGAGAATCATGACAAATGTTACATATCACATGATTTGGGCGATCTTTTTCTATGTCAAAAAAGGACCAGGCTAGGCAAGGCTTAGAGGCCATGCGACCTGTTGATCCACCCCGAATAATGCTCATAGGCAGAGTGGTGGCTGAGGATGCAGTTGTAGACGTGCTACCAGTGCTCCGACTCTGTCCAGGAAGGCGCAAGGTAACTTCGTCGTCGGTTGCATCCTCCTCCACCGCCTCTGTTGACCTCCTCGAGTGCGTGACTGGGGGTTGACAGTAGGTGGGATCTAGAACTTCATCATCAATTGTTGTGTTTGCACTCCCCTCCCCCTCAGACCGAGCCTCTTCTTGCCCTGACCGAATATTTAAGTTGTCATCCCAATCGGGTATCTGCGTCTCATCTTCATCAGTATGTTCCTCATTGTCTATAACCACAGGTGTTACAGTTTGTGACAAAGGGTCAACATTATGCTCAGAAACTTGGTCCTCACGGCCTGAATCAGAGTCACAAAGGTTCTGGGCATCACTGCAGACCATTTCCTGTTCTGTACTCACTGTAGCTTGGGAGCAGACCTCTGATTCCCAGGCTATAGTGTGACTGAACAGCTCTGCAGACTCAGCCATCTCAGTTCCACCATACTGTGCAGGGCTGATGGAGACTTCAGAGCTGGGAGAAATCAAGTGTGATTGGGATGACAACTCAGAGGACTGGTGTTTTTTGGATGCGGTACTTGAAGTGGCTGAGAGGGCACTTGTTGGACCACTTGAGATCCATTCAAGCATTTTCCTTTTTTGCCCATCATCTACCTTTCTTCCTGTTGTTCGTGTCCGTAAAAAAGGGAGCACATCGGATTGTCCACGGTAAGTAGTAGACATCTTACTTTTGCTGGTAGATGGTCTATCTTCAGCAGATGATAATGGAGCTTTGCCACCTTCCCCACAGACAAAACCTTTTTTGCCTTTTCCACCACGCCTCTTCCCCTTTCCACCAGCATCTGTCATTTTGCCACTCATGTTGATTGCGACAAGATTGTGGAATGAAAATGTGGTAGTAAAAATTGAGAGGTGGTGAAGATTGCAGTGGTGGTCTAGCTTTATTAACAGCAGAATAATAAAGAATAAATATCCCTGACAATGCAACTTAGTTATAATGAGTTGGAGTGTGCAACGCAGGCAGATGCGCTCTGCAAATGTCTTGGCACTAGTGGGACTATAGCAAAGTCCAATAGCCACGTATAGGATGCCACTAGGTACACTGAGTGTTTGCTAGTATAATGGCTTAGTTATAATGAGTTGGAGTGTGCAACACAGGCAGATGCGCTCTGCAAATGTCTTGGCACTAGTGGGACTATAGCAAAGTCCAATAGCCATGTATAGGATGCCACTAGGTACACTGAGTGTTTGCTAGTATAATGGCTTAGTTATAATTAGTTGTAGTGTGCAACGCAGGCAGATGCGCTCTGCAAATGTCTTGGCACTAGTGGGACTATAGCAAAGTCCAATAGCCACGTATAGGATGCCACTAGGTACACTGAGTGTTTGCTAGTATAATGGCTTAGTTATAATTAGTTGGAGTGTGCAACGCAGGCAGATGCGCTCTGCAAATGTCTTGGCACTAGTGGGACTATAGCAAAGTCCAATAGCCACGTATAGGATGCCACTAGGTACACTGAGTGTTTGCTAGTATAATGGCTTAGTTATAATGAGTTGGAGTGTGCAACGCAGGCAGATGCGCTCTGCAAATGTCTTGGCACTAGTGGGACTATAGCAAAGTCCAATAGCCACGTATAGGATGCCACTAGGTACACTGAGTGTTTGCTAGTATAATGGCTTAGTTATAATTAGTTGGAGTGTGCAACGCAGGCAGATGCGCTCTGCAAATGTCTTGGCACTAGTGGGACTATAGCAAAGTCCAATAGCCACGTATAGGATGCCACTAGGTACACTGAGTGTTTGCTAGTATAATGGCTTAGTTATAATGAGTTGGAGTGTGCAACGCAGGCAGATGCGCTCTGCAAATGTCTTGGCACTAGTGGGACTATAGCAAAGTCCAATAGCCACGTATAGGATGCCACTAGGTACACTGAGTGTTTGCTAGTATAATGGCTTAGTTATAATTAGTTGGAGTGTGCAACGCAGGCAGATGCGCTCTGCAAATGTCTTGGCACTAGTGGGACTATAGCAAAGTCCAATAGCCACGTATAGGATGCCACTAGGTACACTGAGTGTTTGCTAGTATAATGGCTTAGTTATAATGAGTTGGAGTGTGCAACGCAGGCAGATGCGCTCTGCAAATGTCTTGGCACTAGTGGGACTATAGCAAAGTCCAATAGCCACGTATAGGATGCCCCTAGGTACACTGAGTGTTTGCTAGTATAATGGCTTAGTTATAATTAGTTGGAGTGTGCAACGCAGGCAGATGCGCTCTGCAAATGTCTTGGCACTAGTGGGACTATAGCAAAGTCCAATAGCCACGTATAGGATGCCACTAGGTACACTGAGTGTTTGCTAGTATAATGGCTTAGTTATAATGAGTTGGAGTGTGCAACGCAGGCAGATGCGCTCTGCAAATGTCTTGGCACTAGTGGGACTATAGCAAAGTCCAATAGCCACGTATAGGATGCCACTAGGTACACTGAGTGTTTGCTAGTATAATGGCTTAGTTATAATGAGTTGGAGTGTGCAACGCAGGCAGATGCGCTCTGCAAATGTCTTGGCACTAGTGGGACTATAGCAAAGTCCAATAGCCACGTATAGGATGCCACTAGGTACACTGAGTGTTTGCTAGTATAATGGCTTAGTTATAATGAGTTGGAGTGTGCAACGCAGGCAGATGCGCTCTGCAAATGTCTTGGCACTAGTGGGACTATAGCAAAGTCCAATAGCCACGTATAGGATGCCACTAGGTACACTGAGTGTTTGCTAGTATAATGGCTTAGTTATAATTAGTTGGAGTGTGCAACGCAGGCAGATGCGCTCTGCAAATGTCTTGGCACTAGTGGGACTATAGCAAAGTCCAATAGCCACGTATAGGATGCCACTAGGTACACTGAGTGTTTGCTAGTATAATGGCTTAGTTATAATGAGTTGGAGTGTGCAACGCAGGCAGATGCGCTCTGCAAATGTCTTGGCACTAGTGGGACTATAGCAAAGTCCAATAGCCACGTATAGGATGCCACTAGGTACACTGAGTGTTTGCTAGTATAATGGCTTAGTTATAATGAGTTGGAGTGTGCAACGCAGGCAGATGCGCTCTGCAAATGTCTTGGCACTAGTGGGACTATAGCAAAGTCCAATAGCCACGTATAGGATGCCACTAGGTACACTGAGTGTTTGCTAGTATAATGGCTTAGTTATAATTAGTTGGAGTGTGCAACGCAGGCAGATGCGCTCTGCAAATGTCTTGGCACTAGTGGGACTATAGCAAAGTCCAATAGCCACGTATAGGATGCCACTAGGTACACTGAGTGTTTGCTAGTATAATGGCTTAGTTATAATGAGTTGGAGTGTGCAACGCAGGCAGATGCGCTCTGCAAATGTCTTGGCACTAGTGGGACTATAGCAAAGTCCAATAGCCACGTATAGGATGCCACTAGGTACACTGAGTGTTTGCTAGTATAATGGCTTAGTTATAATTAGTTGGATTGTGCAACGCAGGCAGATGCGCTCTGCAAATGTCTTGGCACTAGTGGGACTATAGCAAAGTCCAATAGCCACGTATAGGATGCCACTAGGTACACTGAGTGTTTGCTAGTATAATGGCTTAGTTATAATGAGTTGGAGTGTGCAACGCAGGCAGATGCGCTCTGCAAATGTCTTGGCACTAGTGGGACTATAGCAAAGTCCAATAGCCACGTATAGCATGCCACTAGGTACACTGAGTGTTTGCTAGTATAATGGCTTAGTTATAATGAGTTGGAGTGTGCAACGCAGGCAGATGCGCTCTGCAAATGTCTTGGCACTAGTGGGACTATAGCAAAGTCCAATAGCCACGTATAGGATGCCACTAGGTACACTGAGTGTTTGCTAGTATAATGGCTTAGTTATAATGAGTTGGAGTGTGCAACGCAGGCAGATGCGCTCTGCAAATGTCTTGGCACTAGTGGGACTATAGCAAAGTCCAATAGCCACGTATAGGATGCCACTAGGTACACTGAGTGTTTGCTAGTATAATGGCTTAGTTATAATGAGTTGGAGTGTGCAACGCAGGCAGATGCGCTCTGCAAATGTCTTGGCACTAGTGGGACTATAGCAAAGTCCAATAGCCACGTATAGGATGCCACTAGGTACACTGAGTGTTTGCTAGTATAATGGCTTAGTTATAATGAGTTGGAGTGTGCAACGCAGGCAGATGCGCTCTGCAAATGTCTTGGCACTAGTGGGACTATAGCAAAGTCCAATAGCCACGTATAGGATGCCACTAGGTACACTGAGTGTTTGCTAGTATAATGGCTTAGTTATAATTAGTTGGAGTGTGCAACGCAGGCAGATGCGCTCTGCAAATGTCTTGGCACTAGTGGGATTATAGCAAAGTCCAATAGCCACGTATAGGATGCCACTAGGTACACTGAGTGTTTGCTAGTATAATGGCTTAGTTATAATGAGTTGGAGTGTGCAACGCAGGCAGATGCGCTCTGCAAATGTCTTGGCACTAGTGGGACTATAGCAAAGTCCAATAGCCACGTATAGGATGCCACTAGGTACACTGAGTGTTTGCTAGTATAATGGCTTAGTTATAATTAGTTGGAGTGTGCAACGCAGGCAGATGCGCTCTGCAAATGTCTTGGCACTAGTGGGACTATAGCAAAGTCCAATAGCCACGTATAGGATGCCACTAGGTACACTGAGTGTTTGCTAGTATAATGGCTTAGTTATAATTAGTTGGAGTGTGCAACGCAGGCAGATGCGCTCTGCAAATGTCTTGGCACTAGTGGGACTATAGCAAAGTCCAATAGCCACGTATAGGATGCCACTAGGTACACTGAGTGTTTGCTAGTATAATGGCTTAGTTATAATGAGTTGGAGTGTGCAACGCAGGCAGATGCGCTCTGCAAATGTCTTGGCACTAGTGGGACTATAGCAAAGTCCAATAGCCACGTATAGGATGCCACTAGGTACACTGAGTGTTTGCTAGTATAATGGCTTAGTTATAATGAGTTGGAGTGTGCAACGCAGGCAGATGCGCTCTGCAAATGTCTTGGCACTAGTGGGACTATAGCAAAGTCCAATAGCCACGTATAGGATGCCACTAGGTACACTGAGTGTTTGCTAGTATAATGGCTTAGTTATAATTAGTTGGAGTGTGCAACGCAGGCAGATGCGCTCTGCAAATGTCTTGGCACTAGTGGGACTATAGCAAAGTCCAATAGCCACGTATAGGATGCCACTAGGTACACTGAGTGTTTGCTAGTATAATGGCTTAGTTATAATTAGTTGGAGTGTGCAACGCAGGCAGATGCGCTCTGCAAATGTCTTGGCACTAGTGGGACTATAGCAAAGTCCAATAGCCACGTATAGGATGCCACTAGGTACACTGAGTGTTTGCTAGTATAATGGCTTAGTTATAATGAGTTGGAGTGTGCAACGCAGGCAGATGCGCTCTGCAAATGTCTTGGCACTAGTGGGACTATAGCAAAGTTCAATAGCCACGTATAGGATGCCACTAGGTACACTGAGTGTTTGCTAGTATAATGGCTTAGTTATAATTAGTTGGAGTGTGCAGAGGACAAGAGGGTACAGTGGCAGGATTGTGGTGCTCTGGGTAGAGGAATGGAAGCCTGCCTTTCTATTCCCTCCTAATGGTGAAATGCAGGGAGGAAATCCCTGACCCTGACCTTGGCTGCACAGACGCTGGCGCTGTTTTCAGGACCTGTCACCTTAACTCTGACCCTGCCGGTTTGAGCCCTTAAAAGGACTGCTATAAAGTGCTCTCCCTAAGCTGTCTAACGCTGTGTATGCAGCGCATACAGCTGTATCGGCTATAGGACTCAGGAGGACGGAGCTGCGACAGTGATGTCTGACAGCAAAGACGCAGAAGGCAGATAATGGCGTCCTGGAAGAAAATGTCCGGTTTTATAATGCAGGGACATGTGACATGGACATCCTATCACACATGCCGTTGCTTCTCTGGCTCAAAGTCCACTTAGCTGTGTGTGTGTCTGGGATTGGCTGACATGCTGGCCCGCCCCACAAGACGCGCGCGCTTAGGGAAGGAAGACAAGAAAAAAAAAAAAAAAATGGCGATCGCCATTATACAAACAGCAGTGATCTGAAGGCGCTGTTCACGCACACTATACACTGAAATGTCATAATAGTGTGATTCACAGAGTGACTTACACTATTACAGCAGAAACCAAGCTAGGATTTTGCTGTTTTTTTGCTGCTAGAACCGTTCTCGAACGTTTCTAGAACTATCGAGCTTTTGCAAAAAGCTCGAGTTCTAGTTCGATCTAGAACAGGCCCCAAAATCACTCGAGCCTAGAACTGGAGAACCACGAACCACGAACCGCGCTCAACTCTAATGCTCAGTTTAGGGAACCCGTATGTATCCTGAATGCAAGATGGGGTATAAGTCACTGCCAAACCCCAGTGATACTAATCTTCCTTGAAAACATAGAATCGGACATATTGAAGTTAAACATGCTTAGTCTGTTCCCTCTTTATAGCTTGAGCATATGTTGGCTGATCATCTAATAGTCTAATGTGTGTGACTCCATTTACCCTACTCTTGAATTCTTTTGAAGCAGAATTCAGTGTAGCAACAGCAAATTAACAAGTCATTGCCTGTTAAAGGATGTACCATGGTTGCAGCTCCAAGACATTAAAAAAAGCAGGGATACTGACTAAGATTAAAATCAAAGGATAATAGTAAATGTATAACATTCACTTTTCCATTAGCTGGTACCTCTAAAGATGTGCAACATGTAATGCAACCAATGTACCCCATTGAGCTCAAGGGGTACAATGTAATGTTTGATTTCATCCAAAACATGCAACCACTATGAGTCATATTGTCACCAAAATTATTAATCTATAGAAATGCATTGAGCAGCATTGATTTATACTCTTAAGGGTGCTTTACACGCTGCGACATTGCTAACGATATATCGTCGGGGTCACGTCGTTAGTGACGCACATCCAGCGCCGTTAGCGACATTGCAGCATGTGACACCAATGAGCGACGATCAACGAGCGCAAAAACGTGAAAAATCGTTGCTCGTTGACACGTCGTTCATTTCCTTAATATCGTTGCTGCTGCAGATACGATCTTGTTCGTCATTCCTGCGGCAGCACATATCGCTATGTGTGACACCGCAGGAACGACGAACATCTCCTTACCTGCGTCCACCGGCAATGAGGAATGAAGGAGGTGGGCGGCATGTTCCGGCAGCTCATCTCCGCCCCTCTTCTGCTATTGGACGGCTGCCGTGTGACGTCGCTGTGACGCCGCACGAACTGCCCCCTTAGAAAGGAGGTGGATTGCCGGCCACAGCGACGTCGCAGGGAAGGTAAGTCTGTGTGACGGGTGTTAGCGATTTGCCCATGTCACACAACCGACGGGGGCGGGTAAGCTCGCTAATGATATCGGTACCGATATTGCAGCATGTAAAGTACCCTTTAGATAGAGATGAGCAGTTCTGTCGAGGCTTGGTTCGCCAGCAGCAAACAAGCCTAGCTTCACAGGCTCGGGCTTGACCCAAACATTGGAAGAAGTCACTGATTGGCAGTTTGATTCTCTGCCCACATAAAGCCAGCAATAAGCAGTTCACGTCTGGGGGAGGGTGGGCAGGCTTTTTCAAACATTTTTTTTGTTTCTGCACAATACTGTTGTTACCCCCAGTGTACACCGTTCAAACCCTACATGCGGCTCGCAGAGGGCTGAGCACCAAGTGTACCTGAGCACAGTGTTGCTTGCGCGAGTTTTGTTTGCACGTAAAGCATCCAAACCCCGAACCCAAACCATGATTTTTAGAATTGGTGTTTAGTTCAAAAACTGAACCTCAGGTTCAATCATCTCTAGTCTTAGATACACAAGACTTTTAAGTTATGCTGATCCCAAAAAGGAAAAAGGTACATTATTTAAAAAATATAATTACAATTATTAAAATCGAAAGTGTATACATTTTTGGAGTGTATGAAAATTTCCTCCATTAAAATAAAAGCAATGATAAACAGCATTTCTTTTAATATGAGTGAAATAGATTGTTCTGCTATTATATTATGTACCTTAATCCATCAATCCAGTGGGTACTGATAAATTGTATACATAATATACCATATTCTGTCTGGTCCACAGCGATAATGGTAGGTGCAATTAATGACAATGTTTGCACCCAGAAATAACCTTGAAGGTACATCATGGTAATCCAAAATTTGGACAAGGAACAAAACTTCATCACTCCTGCAGTTCGCTATAATGGAAGCAGTTCCAAATCCTCTCTCACATACTGTACATTAAGGATTCTGGGAAATTTAAATTATTACAGCAGATACAAAGAAATTAATTTGAGTTATATCTATAATAGGCTTGTTCCAGAAAATTTATCTATGCCGTACAGAGCATGGTAAGTGTACCGAATTAAACAAGAGCAGCAGTGAAAAGGGCAGCTGTCTCTGCTGGAGTACATGGAAATCAAAGATGCTTTTCAGGGTTAGTAAAGCAATGAATCACTACTGCGTTCTTTCCTCTCAAACATGTTGTATCGGTGTCATAAGACACCATCACTCGGTTAATCATACAACTGTTATCCAATTAATGCCACAGTTCTACTTTTCTACTTTGTACAATATATTCTAGGATGGCACTATTTATGTAGAATACATATGGTTTTGTACCTCATCCGAAATGAGTCTTATCAGATGGCACACGCACATAAATCAAGGCGTATATCCAGAATGATATGATTCCAAACTCATCTCTGTTTCCAGATTTCTGTTCATCAATATATCCGTATGTTTTGAATGCATTTGCAAATATTTAAATACATTGAACTTTAAATTGTATCTTACATTCACATATTCATATACAGGTGCTAAAGCATATACGTGAGTCATCACCTTTTATTGTGAAATAGAGTAAGTTTGCGTTTTCTAAGACAAAAATAAGGATAAAAAGTTCACACAAGAAAAAGAATCTGGGAAAACAAGATTTTAAAAAGATGCACAGTTATAGGGGTGAACAGTTAGCAGAAAAAAATAGGCCCTGGGAAGAAGGCTTAAGGTTTTTCTGCAACTAATTTTATAAATATAGTTGATGTTGGGACTGTGTACAGGTTTTGGGACAATGAAGTATTGAGGGCTTAGATCTTCAAGTTAGGACCCTTAATTTTCCTGAAGGAATTTAAAACTTCTTTAGAAAGATACATTTCTAGAACAATAAAATCTTAAGTGCAAACCGGAATAATCCATCCACATTCTCACCACTGTGAACTAAGTCCTTTGCAATGAGGAATAGCCAGCTTCACTCCATTGTGGCTTACCTGGCCACAATGGAGTTGGCTACACCTCGTCAAAAAGGACAAAATTCACAATGGTGCAGGATTATTTTGCTATGTATTGCAGATTTGGTACAATAAGGAAATTTATCTTTCTAATGACTTGTTGACTTGTACCGGCATCTATGTATACGTTTGCCTGTAGGAATACAGATATCCACAATACTATCTTGCAATTAAATATGTCACATTTCAAAACACTCATCATTTATCAGATCATCAGGGGTTTGAAAAAGGTTATGTAATGTCACCTTTACTCTTACCAATTCCATAATATACAAAAAAAAGAAATGCATGATAGGTGTTAATGAAATCTGATTCTAACTCAGTGAGTATGGTGATACAAAAATAAAGAGCTGTATAATAAATTCAGTTTCTGTAAAGTCATTGAAGCTAACTTTAGAGTAAATGGCAAAGTAATAATGAGACATCTTCCCCTGCCTTTTTCTGTTTTATATATATATATATATATATATATATATATATATATATATATATATATACAAATACATTTTGTAAGCAAGGTAGTTATGATGTAGGCTTGCACATGTTAATGGATTAATGTAACAGTTCTCGATGTGGTATCAGAACAAAAGGTATACTGTGGGGAGCTCAGTGGTTCAGTGGTTAGCACTGATGTTTGCAGTGCTGGGGTGCTAGGCTCATATCCAACCAAGGACAACATCTGTGAGGAGTTTGTATGTTCTCCCTGTGTTTGCATGGGTTTCCTCTGGGTACTCCGATTTCCTCCCTGAGTTTGCGTGGGTTTCCTCCAGGTACTCTGGTTTCCTCCCTGTGTTTGCATGAGTTTCCTCCAGGTACCCTGGTTTCGTCACTGTGTTTGCATGGGTTTCCTGCAGGTACCCTGGTTTCCTCCCTGTGTTTGCGTGGGTTTCCACCAGGTACTTTGGTTTCCCTCCTGTTTCTGCATGGGTTTCCTCCAGGTACCCTGGTTTCCTCCCTGTGTTTGCGTGGGTTTCCACCAGGTACTTTGGTTTCCCTCCTGTGTCTGCATGGGTTTCCTCCAGGTACCTTGGTTTCCTCCCACACTCCAAAACATATTGATATATAGGGAGAGTGATGATCATATTTGGAAAGCACTGTGGAATTAATAGCACTATATAAGCAATTCACAACACTGTATCTAGGCTTTTCCTAAACCAGAGCAAAGATTTACTTTGCTTACACTTGATTCTAAACATCTTGGCCAAGACAGAGTAACTTATTGACCTCATAAAACCTAAGAGCACCAAACCCGCCTTTCTAGCTAGTTCCCTGAAAAGATTAAAATGCAATATTGAAGCATGGGCATTTACAGGTAGTTTTGTTACCATCATAATCATTAAACCTTAAAAGACCTTTTCTGAAGAATTTTTGTTGAGTTTCTGTTGCTATTATGGTTTAGAAACAACTCACGATCCAGTTAGGTTTAGGTCAGCACCAGGAGTCCGAAAAGAAAAGGTCCGATAATATACATACTGTACATTTTAATATAAAGAATGAGCAATCTGCACAGTACCATTATATTTAGAACACTAATGATGCAGACAACTGAGCATAATATTTATGTCATGTGGTCACACAATTATTGTTCTGTATAAAGGTCTTAGCCCTATGCGCTACTATAAATTAAAAATTCAAAAACTGCCTCTTTACCAAATTGAATACGGTACAAAAAGCTACGGAGAGTTACTTTGTCTATTATGTTTCTCTAGAGGGAAAAGGAAAAGGAGACAAAAGCTGAGCTTGTTATAATAATTGGTATGTAGGTAGGAAAAGAAATGGTTCTTTGTGCGAAAGATGAATGTGAGAGATAAAAAGAGAGGAAGAAATGACTGATTCAAATTCAGGTTTGTTTCTGCTCCAGTAGAGAAAAATGACAACATGCTAGTTTCCCCGAGAAAGGACATAATTGTTTCATCAAATCAACATGTGCATTTGCAAATCATATTTTGTTTTCTGCAGCAAGCTATTTATAACAGAGACAAATGCTGAATTTGTTTTTGATTTAAGACAATCTAGATCTGGTTTGAAGATGTAATTGCTCAGCATTCAACAGGTTCTGAAAAGATAAACACACCTTAAAAGTAATTGGTGACAAACCTTTACAGGAATGTCCGCTATTTCTCTCATTAAATACATTTCAGGCCACTATATTTTCTCATTTATTAAAAGAATTTAATGAAATTGTAGACTGTTATGGTTGTGACATTTGCCAAAAAAGCACTAAGTCCAAATACAGGTCTTGCTCAGGTCAGCTGAAGCAACTTGTAAGGATGAAAAGACCTGGAGATAACAGTCATTATCTTTTTAGGTCAGTTCAAAATGGATGTTAAATTTGGTGAAGCCAGTCTGGTAATAGAAGTTAGGCTTTTCTCAGGTCAATTAAGAATGTATTTAGGTTTGAAGAAGCTGGTCTAAAGATTGAGCTCAGGCTCTTTTCCAGATCTGCTAAAAATGAATGCTACGTCAAGGAAAATTAGTCCCATTATTAAATAGTCCAAACTATATTGTAAAATTATAAGCAATAAGGCATTTGTTGTTGAACACCACTAGTTTTTGAGCCATGTCACGCACGGACTAAAGGAGAGTCCGGTGTGAAGCCAAACACAGAACTTAAACAGGGAAACATCACAAGAAAACAAGAAGTACAGTAGAGACACTTTAATAATGGTGGACCCTAGTGCTAGTGAGAGGGAAGATGGACACATCCTCACCTTACATGCCACTGTACCTTGCATTCTTAGCCAGTCCCCTTATAGGTTCCTCACCTGTTGCCGAGTCGGAACCTGAAGCCCTAAGATGAACCTACAATAGTCCCTGGCTGAGGAGTGGGCAGGTAATGGATGCTAGCCTCACCGCTGCACTGCAGCAGCACACCAGGAAAGGAAGACAGACAGTGGGAAAAACAACTAAAGAATGCTGCAGTCAGAACCAAGATAGCAGCCACCACAGCAACTTCGAGAGAGAGTAACAGCAGCTTCTTCTTCCTCCAAGACCAGACTCCAAATGAATAAAGAATAACTGGCACCCTCTGCTAATAGCAGAGGGTATGTAAAGGGATTGGGAGTGGTCCCAAAATGGAAACACCTGGGATGGTAATTAGCCTGCTTGCTGTCAAGGAATGCTGCCATTAACTCTACAACTGCCAAAGGAAAGTAAAAAACATTTAAGTAGCTGAGTCTCACAGGCAAAAGTGAGACTCAGACCCAAAACCTGTTACAAAACTCCTAAAGCAGAGAGAGAGAACTGTGACACGTGTAGTGGAAAGGGAAGACATGAGTGAATTTAAATGAAGAACCAAGGTTCAGTGGCCAAGTCAGTACTCACTGGCCACTTACAGGAGCCCTGTGTACCATCTCCTAAATGTCGGAATTCCTTGTGCCTCTTTTGACAAGTAAGACCAGCATGACATCAATGAGTGACTCATGCATGACATTGTGTTAGGTCTCCTAGTCAGAAGAGGCACCCTTGATTCTGGAAGATAAAATATGGTCATCAGGGATTTCTTCTGGTTGCCACAGAATACTAACATGGCTGCTAGGCTTTCATTTCACTCATATTTACAAAATGGATTTTCTATTTTGCACTGTATAACCTTCCTGATTATTTGACAAATAACACTGCAACAAACACTGCAATTACATAAAAGGTAGACAAGTTTTTAGCAAAATGTTGTGGTTTTGGAATTTGGAACAGAAAAGCTCCACTGCTTAGCCTATCATTTCCACCCTTACCTTCTGCTGCAAGAGGTTCTTATATCATCTCCCTGATTTATCTGTCTTGAGAACCAGCATACTCTTTTCTTGAGGAGGAATTATGAGGTTTATTATACGAAGATTGTCGAATATGTTTGAAGCTCCCTGTGTGCAATAATGAGTACTTACCATCAAAAGCTGTGTTCATCACATGGCTGTTTCTAATCTAATCAGTGAATCTGTCATTCTCTTATATTTTTTCTTTATCCAACTGTAGATTAACTATTTTAATTAAACTTTGTATCACTGCAATATATCTGATGTAGTCATATGAATATTTAATAATTAAACACTGCTATGTTGTCATCTGTGATATATACAGTATATACTGTATATAATAAAAATGCTTAAGCTCTTTCACTATATATGAATTAGGTAAGACCCTGATTTGCAATTTGCAAATAATGGACAGAAGGAGAATAGCTTCTCTATACTTTTTGTTACCTGAGTAAATTAAGTGTATGTCCTGTCCATGAGTTCTCTAACTTAACATTAATATCTCGCTTCCATCAATCATTTCATTGAATCATTTACTAAATCAAGGATATTATTTAATTAATTAATTAATTAAGGATTAATTCATTAATTAATATGGGCCATTTTTGCCCATACAACGATTTTAAAAAGCGGATTTTTAGTGACAACATTTTTACTTATAAATATATTTTATTTATCATTTCTGAAATGAAATTAGAACAAACAAATATACACAAAGTATAACGTCAGCCATGGATATATGTAGCTAACTGCTAATGAAATTTGTTAATGCCACAGCTCCACATCATTGTTCATTCTAATACAAGGAATGACACTTTATATAGCACACCATCAACCAAACCTACAGTTTTCCCAATGTTGCTCTGTTAATAATGTTGTCTGACCTCCTTTAATCCCAATGGAATCAATGTTGTATGTCTCAAACACACAGACACCGGTTCGCAAACCACTTTTTTAATTTTTCTTTTTCATGTATAATTTTTCTCCTTTTAATATTTTACATTTTTATAATTTATCCTCATTTCTTTTTTTACAATTTTAAAGTTTTCACTGGTTTCAACACTGTTTTGTGTATTTTTTTTGATTAAATGTTCATTTAGATGCATCAGGGGACTGTCCGTTAACTGCGCGCCCTTTTTCAAATTGCAACGTCCTGTATATAAGGGTTCTCTTTGTATTGTCTCTTGATGTACATCATTGATTTTGATTCCTGAAGAAGTTGTATAGACTCTGAAACGCATTGAACAATAAAATCATAAAGATTACTTCTCTGAAGTGATTTCTTCCATCCGCACAGCAGCGCAGATTAACCCTTTCCTCTACTCTACACCGATTCATCCTCTGAGTTTGCGGCAACCAACGTGGTGACCACTTCTGCTTTCATAGTAGTTGGGACCTTCACAACTCTACCAGCTAAGTGTTTCCATGCATTTTATTCTGGTTCCACCAGGATAAGACACCATCTGTGCCTGTGTCTCTTCCAGTAATAATTTATCTTAACAAGGGCCAAGCACCCGAGCATGGTAGTGCTCAGTCACCACTAGTAACAATGTGTTACCATTTGAAAACTTGCAAAACACTTTGCCACACTTTGTTGTCCTTTAGCTATTATTTTGTGAGGCGAAAAGTTAATACAAACATTAAAAACGGTAGAAAAATCCCATCTAGTTGCATATACAAACAAAATTACAGTGTGTCTAATATGTAAATGACACAATCTATTTCTTTGTCCAGCTACTGTCATACCGCAATCACTGTCACAACTATAACAGTACCTAAGGAATTAGCTTAGCGTTGGCAGATTGGGTATTGAAGTGAAGTATATAACAGATTACAAACATTTGCACTGTCTTTTTGATTTGCATTGTCGTATCTACTTTTTTGCTAGCCTCAATTATCTCCTTTCAGTGTAATTTTCCTTAAAAAGTAATTCATTCGACTTGCAAAAAAACAACACTTTTTATACTTGGCAAAATAATGTTGTAAGTAATGATCCCTTCTTGAGATGCAATGTCCACAGACTACCAATATAACAACTCAATTCCTATAATTCTTCTTGTTCTCATGGTTACAGTGTGATCAACACAATAGTTCACTCTTTGTAAAGCATTTTACACATGCAATGCCTTGTATGATGCTAACTCGGGTCTCGACAATTTTCCTGCAGACTCAACGTTTTGAGTGTTTCATACAACACTAGTGATAAATGGAAAAAAAAGAATTACATTAAATATATAGGCTTTCTTCTAAAACACAAATCAAAATAAAGTTTGGCCGGAATTTACCCCTTCCTGACGGCAATTTTAAGTCACTGAGCTCTCGTTTTTTTGTCCTCACCTTTTTCAAGTGCCATAACTTTTTATTCCTCTGTTCACAAAGCCATTTGAGAGCTTATTTTTTCTACAAATCGTACCTTTGAATAACATGATCCATTTTATCATGCAATGTTTTGGAAAACTGGAAAAAAAAATTTATTGTGGTGAAATTGCACAAAAGAATTCAATTGTACAAGTATTTTGGGGATTTTCTTTTTATTGCGTTCACAGTACAGTAAAAATTTGATTCAATAAGTTAATATGATTATGCAGACACTAAAAAATATTTTTTTATTATTTAAGTGGTAAAAAAAATTTCAGAAATTAAAATAAAATCTTGTATTATATGTATAAGATCCATAATATTTTCATTTTTGGGTTAATGGTGCTGAGCTAGGACTAGGACTGTTTTTAATGACACCTTTCTAGATTTTGATTCGATTTTGATTGTTTTTTATTGCATATTTTTGTGTTGCAATAACCGGAAAAGCCGTAATTCTGGCAGTGTGATTTTTTTTCTTCCTACACCTTTTATCAATTTTGGTTAATTTGTTTTATATTTTGATACATCAGACTGTTATAGACGTGAAGATACCAAATATGTTTATCTACATTTTTAATGGGGGAAAAGGGAAGTGATTAGAATATATATACAATCATGGCTCAAAGTGTTAACATCCTTGAAATTGTTCCAGAAATCAAAGCATTTCCACCGGAAATGATTGAAACTACACATGTTATGCAATACACAAGGTTATTTACTTTGGGTGTATTGGAACAACACAAAAAAAAAAAAAAAAAAGAAAAAAGGCAAAATCGACATGATTTCACACATAACCCCAAAACTGGGGCGAACAAAATTGTTGGCACCTTTCCAAAATTGTGGTTAAACAACTTTATTTCAAGAATGTGATCCTCATTCAAACTCACTTGTTTCAAGTACCAGATATAGGCAATATGAAAATCACACTTGAAATTAGATAAAAAGGAGAGAAATTGACTCAATCTTTGCATTGTGTGTTTGTGTGTGCCAGATTAAACATGGAGAACAGAAAGAGCAGAAAATAACTATTTGAGGATTTAAAAACCAAAATGATTGGAAAATATCATCAATCTCAAGGTTACAAGTCCATCTCCAGAGATCTTGATGTTCCTTTGTCCACGGTGCATAACATAGTTAAGACGTTTACAATCCATGGCACTGTAGCTAATCTCCTGGGATGTGGATAGCATAGAGAAAATTATGAAAGGTTGCAAAGCAGGATAGTCCTGATGATCAATAAGAAGCCTGAATCAAGTTCCAAAAAAACCTCAAGCTGTCCTGCTGGCTCAGGGTATATCAGTGTCAGCACGAACTATCCATCGATATAATGAAGTGAAATGCTATGAAAGGAGACCCAGAATGACCCCACTGCTGACAGAGACATAAAAAGCTAGATTGCAGTTTGCCAAAATGTATGTGAGGGAGCCAAAATCCTTCTGGGACAGCATCTTGTGGATAGATGAGACCAAGATAGAGCTTTTTGATAAAGCATATCATTTTATTGTTTACCAAAAATGGAATGAGACCTACAAAAAAAAAGAACACAGTACCTACAGTCAAATATGGAGGAGGTTCAATGATCATTTGGGGTTGTTTTGCTGCCTCTGGCACTGGGCATCTTAACAATGTGCAAGACATCAAGGAATCTGAAGGCTACCAAAGGATTTTGGGTTGCAATATAGTGCCCAGTGTCAGTAAGCTGTGTTTATGTCTTAGGTCATTGTTCTTCCAGCAGGAAAATAACCCCAAACATACTTTAAGAAGCACCCAGAAATGTATGGAAACAAAGCAATGGAGAGTTCTGAAGTGGCCAGCAGTGAGTGCAGAACTAAATCCAACTGAACATCTGTGGATGAATTTTAAAACTACTGTTGGGAGAAGGCACCCTTCAAATATGAGAGACGTGGAGAAGTTTTCAAAAGAAGAGTGGTCCAAGATTCCAAGTGAGACGTATAAGAAGTTTGATGATGGTTATAGGAAGTTATTGATTGCAGGTGTTTATTCCAAAGGGTGTGCAACCAAATATTTAGTTGAGGGTGCTAACAATTTTGTCCAACCCATTTTTGAGGTTTTGTGGGACATTGTGTTCAGTTTAACTTTTTTTCTTTGTTTCCGTTATGTTTTTTTTATCCAATACCAACTAAGGAAATACCGTATTTTTCGGACTATAAGACGCACTTTTTTTCCTCCAAATTTGGGAGGAAAGTGTGGGGTGTGTCTTATAGTCCAAATGTCAAAGCGGGGGGTACCTGCGCGTTAGGGAGCTGTGGGGAGGGAGCGGCTGTGGAGTGGGATCACAGGATGCAGGGAGGGTCGCTGCTGGAGGTAGCCAGCGGCTGGAGATACCACGTGTGCCCACTGTTTAAAGTAAATGAATATTCATTAGCTGCTCCCCGCCCACCTCTCTCTGCTCTCTTCAGTCAGTGACTACAAGCGGGTGTGAGGAGCAGCAAATCAATACCTGTTTAATGTAAACAGAGGACACACGTGGGTGCTCCAGCCGCCGACTTCCTGCAGTGGCTGCGGAGACTGTGTGTCAGCTGTTTATTAGGCAGGAGCAGGGTGCCGCTGCAGTCATGTCTGGCCCGGAGGAAGTGCAGATCACTGCAGTGTCCGGGCCAGAGCAAGGCATACCATCACAGCACAGCCCGTAGTCTCTGTGCTGAGTGCTCACATTGCTTTCAGTTTGGTCCTGCCTCTGCACTGGAAAAAAAGTCTCTCGTAGCTGACAAGGACCTGCAGTGATGTAATGAAGAGGGCTGGGCCAGAGCAGCACAGAACAGCACAGTGCCCCGCCTCTTCATTACATCACTGCAGGTCCTCGAGATATGGGAGACTGTTTCAAGTACAGAGGCAGGACCAAAATGAAAGCTATGTGAGCATCACAATATAATATATAAATACACACACATTGTATATATATATATATATATATATATATATACAAACACACACAGGTTGGAGGATCATACATATTCTACAACGGGGGCCATATATACCTGTAGGGACCCAGAATGGCGGATATGAGTATAGAATTTGGGGATATTATTACCTCCATAACAGTGTCTGCAGCAGATCCACCCCCCATAACAGTGTGTCATGACCACATTTTTTTACTTTAATTTTTCTTTCGATTTTTTTTCCTCCTCTAAATCAAGGGTGCGTCTTATAGTCCGGTGCTTCTTATAGTCCGAAAAATACGGTAAACATGGGTATAACAAAACATGTGTAATTACAATGATTTTCTGGGAGAAATACTTTACTGTCTGGAACAATTTCAAGTGTGCCGAAACGTTTGGCCATGACTGTGTATATACATACAGTGCTGGCCAAAAGTATTGGCACCCCTGCAATTCTGTCAGATAATACTCAGTTTCCTCTTAAAAATGATTGCAATCACAAATTCTTTGGTATTATTATCGTCATTTATTTTGCTTGCAATGAAAAAACACAAAAGAGAACGAAACAAAAATCAAATCATTGATCATTTCACACTAAACTCCAAAAATGGGCCAGGCAAAAGTATTGACACCCTTAGCCTAAAGAGACTTTACACGCTGTGATATCGCTAATGATTTATCGTTGGGGTCACGTCGTTAGTGACGTACATCCGGCGTCCTTAGCGACATCGGAGCGTGTGACACGTACGAGCGATCTTAAACGATCGCAAAACAGGCAAAAGTCGTTGGTTTTGGAGAGGTCATCCAAAAACCAAATATCGTTGCCTGTTTATTAGCGATGTTGTTCCTCATTCCTGCGGCATCACACATCGCTATGTGTGACACCGCAGGAGTGAGGAACATCTCCTTACCTCTGTCCACCGACAATGAGGAAGGAAGGAGGTGGGCAGCATGTTACGGCCGCTCATTTCAGCCCCTCCTCTGCTATTGGACGGCTGCCATGTGACGTCACTGTGATGCCGCATGACCCGCCCCCTTAGAAAGGAGGCGGATCGCCGGCCAGAGCGACGTCGCAGAGCAGATATATGCGTGTGACGCTGCCGTAGCGATAATATTCGCTACGTCAGCGATCACACAATATCGCACGTACGACGGGGGTGAGTGCTATCACGCTCGACATCGCTAGCCGATGCTAGCGATGTCGCAGCATGTAAAGCCCGCTTAATACTTAACCTTTAGCCAACATAACTGCGAACCACCGCTTCCGGTAACCATCAATGAGTTTTTTACAATGCTCTACTGGAATTTTAGACCATTCTTCTTTGGCAAACTGCTCCAGATCCCTGAGATTTTATAGGGTGCCTTCTCCAAACTGCCATTTTGAGATCTCTCCACAGGTGGTCTATGGGATTCAGGTCTGGACTCATTGCTGCCCACTTTAGTAGTCTCCAGTGCTTCTATCAAACTATTTTCTAGTGCTTTTTGAAGTGTGTTTTGGGTCATTGTCCTGCTGGAAGACCCATGACCTCTGAGGAAGACCAAGCTTTCTCACACTGGGTCCTACATTATGCTGCAAAATTTGTAGTCTTTAGACTTCATAATGCCATGCACACGGTCAAGCAGTCCAGTGCCAGAGGCAGCAAAGCAACCCCAAAACATCAGGGAACCTCCGCCATGTTTGACTGTGGGGACCGTGTTCTTTTCTTTGAATGCCTCTTTTTTTTCCCTGTAAACTCTTTGTTGAATGCTTTTCCCAAAAAAGCTCTACTTTTGTCTCATCTGACCAAAGAACATTCTTCCAAAACGTTTTAGGCTTTCTCAGGTAAGTTTTGGCAATCTCCAGCCTGGCTTTTTTATGTCTCGGGGAAAGAAGTGGGGTCTTCCTGGGTATCCTACCATACAGTCCCTTTTAATTCAGACGCCGATGGATAGTACGGGATGACACTGTTGTACCCTCGGACTGCAGGGCAGCTTGAACTTGTTTGGATGTTAGTAGAGGTTCTTTATCCACCATCCGCACAATCTTGCGTTGAAATCTCTCGTCAATTTTTCTTTTCCTTCCACATCTAGGGAGGTTAGCCACAGTGCCATGGGCTTTAAACTTCTTGATAGTATGACAAATCCCAAGCACACAATCAATTGCAAAAGGGTAATGCAAAAAAGTGTTTTTTTATTGAAGGATAACAAGCAGAAAGAAAATGCCACTACCAATAAAGCAAAGCCAAGCCAACGTTTCGGCCTATGTTAGGCCTTTGTTAAGGTCTTGTGTTATGCGAGAGCTGTGGATATAGACGGATTAAACGTCCAAGAAATGAGCCACAGGTAGGGCGTTTTGCTTTTCAAGAGTAACTTGCCAGAGTCAAGGAGGCATGAGAGGTGAGTGGAGAGGTAGAAAGAGCACTCTTTATTGGACGTTTAATCCGTCTATATCTACAGTTCTCGCATAACGCAAGACCTTGACAAAGGCCTAACATAGGCCGAAACGTTGGCTTGGCATTGCTTTATTGGTAGTGGCATTTTCTTTCTGCTTGTTATCCTTCAATAAAAAAACACTTTTTTGCATTACCCTTTTGTAATTGATTGTGTGCTTGGGATTTGTCATACTATTGTAGCAGTCTTTCCCTAAGCACCTCCCTAATACCGGTGGTTGAGCCCAGCTTTACTCCTAACTAATTTAAACTTCTTGATGACACTGCACACCATAGACGCAGGTTCTTTCAGGTCTTTGGAGATGGACTTGTAGCCTTGAGATTGCTCATGCTTCCTCATAATTTTGATTCTCAAGTCCTCAGACAGTTCTTTGGTCTTCTTTCTTTTCTCCATGCTCAATGTGGTACACACAAGGACACAGGACAGAGGTTGAGTCAACTTTAATCCATGTCAACTGGCTGCAAGTGTGATTTAGTTATTGCCAACACCTGTTAGGTGCCACAGGTAAGTTACAGGTACTGTTAATTACACAAATTAGAGAAGCATCACATGATTTTTCAAACAGTGCCAATACTTTTGTCCTCCACCTTTTTTATGTTTGGTGTGGAATTTATCCAATTTGGCATTATGACAATTTTTTTTTTTTCATTGAAGACAAATTAAATGAAGATAATAATACCAAAGAATTTGTGATTGCAATAATTTTCAAGAATAAACTGAGTATTGTCTGACAGAATTGCCGGGGTGCAAATACTTTTGGCCAGCACTGTATATACTTTAATACTGTGCTGTTGCTGTATACACATAAATTTCAAAGGTTGGTCGGTTGGTCTGTTGGTCTTCATCAGAACACTGTCATGTGAGAGACATCGGTTTTCAGCAGACCCCCCCAGCCCCGAGAAATAATGTTGTCTAGGGGAGAAGGGGTGTGTGGAATGGCCGGTTGCTGTAAATTATGTTTTTAGAGATTGCCTGTAGCATTTAAGGAATTAGCAGCAGACAGAGCTCATTTCCACTCACTGCTGTTAGAGACAGATGATGACTCAATCACACAATCATCTGCTGGAAGAAAGAAGGTTCAGCTTCTTGAAGGACAGGATCCCTAGATATAATGTACCAATACATTTTGTGTTGGGAAACGATTAAAAGGAGTTGCCTCAGCAATATAATTCTTATCTATATACTATTATTAGGACAAAAGCAATCAAGGATTGCAGTCTGTTGAGGATTTTACTAAAATATTGCAATAATGTATTGAATTTCTTTTGTAAGAAATTGCAGTTCTTAATGAAAGGGTAAGGGTTGACATATTTGACACATATATTGGATATGTTCACAAATTAAAAAGCTACAAAAGGTATTATATATCCATTTTAAAATAAATGTCAACAAATGTAGACAGATTTTATTATATTTTCATTTCGCTTTTTGATATTTTGTAAAAAAAGGACAAAATTGCAGAATAGGGAATATATATATATATATATATATATATATATATACACACCGGCAATGTGAACTGAATCTGATAATGTGATGAAGGGTATACAACAGAAAATAACAAAACACCACTACATTCTTTGTCTTACAAAAATGGAGAATTACTGGACACAGGACATAATTGACCCTACAGAGCCTCTTTTTACTTGACAGATAAAAAATATCCTTAACTGCATATACGTTCTGCAGGAACAAGGACAGCTCTTCAGTAAATAGTCCCTGGATAGCGCAAGTGTCATGAAATAAAAGTTTACTCCAGTCTCTAAAGCTAATAATGTCTCTATGACTAATACTATTGCACAACTGTTACTATTATATCATAAGATTGTTGTCTATTTTTCTATTGTGTCTTCCATGTTTGAACGGAAATTCTGACAATATACACTATGATTTCAATAATGTTGAGCTGCATCTCCTTTTCAGTTTAACATCCATCTGTCAAAATGTGTTTCATGCAAATCTGGCAAAGAATAAAGTTAAAAGCTGTTTCTTATAAAATCCCCTTAAACTACAAGCCTTCTTTACCAAAAGAGTATTGAAGCTGGTTTTATCAGAAACCAAAGTTTCAACAAAACAATAGGAGATTCACTAAAGAAAATGTAACAAGGTAGAATTTGCTAGATTTTCAAAGTCTACCTTTTCATACAAAAATTGGTTATAGACATTAGATAACTACCGTATTGATTGAATGATCACTTGGCTTAGAGAGCTACTAAAATGTAAGGTTTTCCTTTAGAATTTTTTTTTTTTTATTTCAGAGGTTATAAAATTTGCCAGGCACTACTACTGCTGTCATTGTGGCTAAAACTCATTTTTTTGCAATTCGGTTTCATTGAAAAATTTCCTTCATTTTGATTTTACGGCCTCTTTGTTTCACTGCACATTCAACTTTGATGTGGTCTGTGATCATAAATTATCTAAGAGCAGCTCAGAAAAAGAGAGCTAAAAGTGATACAAACTCCCTGTCAGACCATCATAGTGAGCTGACTGATGGATACTGCTACCAGCAAAGGACAGAGGCATTAGAAGGCAAACGGTGCTAAATTATTAATGATATCCAATTGCAAAAATCATTTTTAGCCCAAATTATCTGTATTTAAGTAAGAAAAATGTCTCTAAATGTGGAAAACTCCTTTAAGTGGGTAAAAACTATAAGACAGATGTTTCTTACAATGATTGATGTCAGTGGATTGTCAAGCTGTCAACATTAAGCAGTTGATTGCTGTCACTGTGATTGTAGAAATAAAGTTAAACTTTGCATGATACAATAGATAGTTTCTCTCCAGTTCCATTTAGCGTCCTCTTGTTTATTGTTAGCGTTGATTTCACCCCAAAAATTATTTATATGCAAATGTCGCTGTTAGAAAGACAAGTACAGCAACAACTTTAGCTAGATAATTTGTTCTTGCTATACTGAAAAATCTGTTTGAATTAATATGCAAATGAGGCTGATGTGCTTTTGAATACTTGGAAACTGTTTCTAAGGGTACCGTCACACTTTAGAGACGTTCCAGCGATCCCACCAGCGATCTGACCTGGTCAGGATCACTGGTGCGTCGCTACATGGCCGCTGGTGAGCTGTCAATCGGGCAGATCTCACCAGCAACCAATGACCAGCCCCCAGCCAGCAGCGACACGTGGAAGCGATGCTGCGCTTGGTAACTAAAGTAAATATCGGGTAACCAAGTGCTTGGTTACCCGATATTTACCTTGGTTACCAGTGCACACTGCTTAGCGCTGGCTCCCTGCACTCCTAGCCAGAGTACACATCGGATTAATAAGCAAACTGCTTTGCTTATTTACCCGATGTGTACACCAGCTACTTGTGCAGCGAGCAGGGAGCCGGCACTGACAGCATGAGAGCGGCGTATGCTGGTAACCAAGGTAAATATCGGGTAACCAAGCAAAGGGCTTTGCTTGGTTACCCGATATTTACCTTGGTTACAGCTTACCCCAGGCTACCAGATGCCGGCTCCCTGCTCCCTGCACATTCAGATCGTTGCTCTCTCGCTGTCAAACACAGCGATGTGTGCTTTACAGCGGGGAGTAACGTCCAAAAAATGAACCAGAGCAGCAGGGGCCAGATCGCTGCTCAGTGTCACACACAGTGAGATCGCTAATGAGGTCACTGGTGCATCACAAAAAATGTGACTCAGCAGCGATCTCGCTATGTGAGAAGTACCCCTAAGCCTCTGTCACTCCAGCTCTAATTTCCGCCCAGCACTGGTTTCTTCTACTTTGCTGACAATCCACTTGCTGTGTGATTTCAAGCAAATGAGCTGTCATTCAAGCAGCTCAAAGGGGAATACAGCTGGAGTGACAAAGGCTTGGACAGAGGATTTTTCATATGCTGGAAGTACTTCATCCTCATTTGTATATGGATGAACTTGTCTTTGCAAGAGCTACATGTGCATATAACTAATTTAGGAGGGGAAATGCTACAGACAGGTTCTCTTTAAGTATATTTATCTATTATGTTTGTAATAAAAAAAAATCCTGAACTAACCAACCTTTTTACGTATTTCTCTCCTTGGTATGGACATTCCCAACGCACCCTAGTTGTTTAAATGGTCCCAATCCACAATGTATGTTTATAAGGTATAGATCAGAGCTGTGCCACATTTGCCCCTTTGGCTGTTCCAGTCTGGCCGACGGATCGACACAGCCAAAAGGCTTAAAACAGTGGACCATGGGTAGCTGCATGCCCTTCCCCACCGATTATCTGCATCCACTGCTACCCACCACCACCGATGTAACCACTAATCACATCCACAGAATGCAGACAGCAGTTAAAACATTAGTGGACAATGGTGCCGCTGGCTCCATCTTCCACACATCAGCGTGAAGCACAGCATACATGATAACGTCACATCATTGCATGTGCTGTACAGAGCGTCAGTGTACCAAAGGCCGAAGCAGAGCACCAGGCGAATGAGAGTGAGGTGAGTATGTGGTGGGTTTTTTCATGTGTACAGGAGTTTGCATATAGGAAGGTGGCTGTATTGGGCTCAGAAAAGTATATATGAGACTATGTGGGGCTCAGAAATGTATATAGGAGGCTATATAGGGACTCAGAAATGTATGTAGGATATTGTATGATGGATCATAAAGTATTTATGAGGCTTTGTGGGGGCTCAAAAAGTATATAGGAGGGTATGTGAGGCTATGTGAGGCTCATACTTTATATAGGAGGCTATGTGGAGACTCACACTTTAAATAAAGGCAATATGGGGCTCAAACTGTATATAGGAAGCTATGTCAGGCTCAAAATGTATTTAGGAGGCAGTGAGGGCTTATTCTGTTTTAAGGGGCTATGTGGGGCGCATAATATATAAAGTTGGCTATGTTGGAGCTCATACTGCATATATAAGACTATATGGGGGCTCATACTGTATATACAGTAGGAGGCTACATGGGGCTTATACTATATATTGACGGCTATATGGGGGCTCATACTGTATATAGGAGGCTAAGTGAGGGATAATGCTGCATTAAGGAGGCTACATGGAGGCTCATACTGTATTTTTGAAGCTATGTGAGGGCTAATGCTGTAATTAGGAGGCTATATGGGGGCTCATACTGTATTTAGGAAGCTATGTGGACTCATAATATTTATAAGAGGCTGTGTAAGACTCATAATGTATTTAGAAGGCTATGTGGGCTCATACTATATATAAGAGGCTGTGTAAGGCTCACAATGTATTTAGGAGGCTATGTGGAGGATCATACCATATATAGGAGGCTGTATGGGGCTAATACTGTATATATATATATATATATATATATATATATATATATATATATATATATATATACACAGCTATGTGGGGTCTCATGCTGTATATAGGAGGCTATGTGGGGCTCAAAATGTACACAGACGAGCAAAAGGGTATCAATGATTTGAACTTTTGACTTTCAAGCTCCATACCTCACCATCCACTGCAGCTTTGTATGTGATACTGCCTTCAATTTATAGACAATCATCTTGGCTATCTCATACATAAGTTTGACTTGCAACTATGTAGTATATAATTATGCAGATTCTTGTTATGTCACTGCATTTTTACTAATTTGCTACTGGTGTTTGAAAAATCTTTTTCTTCCTGCACTCTACAAATTGAACACTGTTCACACATTCTCTCACATTCCCTAATAGATAAGTGTATTATTAAGTTGATTCCCAAGTGAAAGGTCACTGATTTGAACCGTAGAACAGACATGAAAAAGATTCCCCAAAAAAAACTAAACAACATCATCCAGCTCATCAATAGCGGTCTCTCAGCCAAGAAAACATCTATCCATCCATCTATTCAAAAACCAAGAGGTGGACGTCCAGGCAAAATATTGCAGTCAACAAGTTGGCTCATCACAAGGTCTATCAGTTCTGGAGCGACAAACACGGCAGTGGAGGTTGCTGGCATGGTTCGTAATAGTGAGATCACAGAAATCCATGCAAGCACGGTGTGACGGATGTTACACAAGTCTGAAATAGTGGCCTGAAAAAAGGTGAAGAAGCCTTGACTTTAATATCATTATAAGAAGTGCTGGTTTGAGTTTGCAAACAAATACGAAAAATGGACAGTAGAAGATTAGAAATGGCTGATTTAAATGTAATAATAATTTAATATTTAATAGTATGGGCACCATCAATGGGTTGTAAGCCTGACACTGTGCATTACATGTTTCTATATCACAGGCGCTCTATGCAAGCCTTATCTGTGTGCATGTCTAATACTACTTACAGCAAGATGGGCTGCAGTGTGTACATCGTCCTGGCCAAAAACTAGTACTCTAGCAGGATACAGCTAAACCCCCACTAAAGTGGAAGCGTCACAGGTGCAGGAGGAGCAAATCACACACACACACCTCCATGGAATGGAGGAGGTCGATTGCTAGATGACAAAACTGCACACTAGTGGCTTGCATAGAGCGCTGTTCACACATGCAGATAACACAGTCACAAACCCGCAGCCTATTAGGTGACGCCCATACTATTAGATCAGGCGGGCTGCCAAGCCGTACCCCCACTGTGTATCATGCACGGACAGACACTCTACAGTGCAAGGCCCAACAGAAAGGGGCCTGGCTGTAACCTGTCCAAAAAAATAAATATGAGGTTTTTGTTGGTATTTATGGCCATAAAAACGTAAGCCTACAACCCGCGTCACGGAACCTCATGCTTGTAGGTCCCTACACTAAATATAAACGTAGCAACAAAAAGAGGAAATATTTTCACATGATACACAGGTGAGGTACAGCTTGGCAGCCCGCCTGATCTAATAGTATGGGCGTCATCTAATAGGCTGCGGGCTTGTGACTGTGTTATCTGCATGTGTGAACAGCACTCTATCCAAGCCATCAGTGTGCAGTTTTATCATCTAGCAATCGCCCTCCTGCATTCCATGGAGGTGTGTGTGTGATTTGCTCCTCCTGCACCTGTGATGCTTCCACTTTAGTGGGGGTTTAGCTGTATCCTGGTAGAGTACTAGTTTTTGGCCAGGGTTATGTACACACTGCAGCCCATCTTGCTGTAAGTAATACTTAATTTTTGGAGGATATTTTCCTCTTTTTGTTGCTATGTTCATGTCTAATACTAGCAGCCACCTCCTCCATGAAATGATATGTTGTGATTGGTTGTTTCATCAAAAACGTACCCCTGTGCTGCCCATACCTTTATCTTGTGGGCCTTATGCATCCTGCTGATCGAGTGATAATGGCTGTTTCTTTTTTGTGATGTTATTTCTTTCATACTGTATAGGGGAGTTATATGGAGGTTCATACTGTATATAAGGTCTGTGTAAGGGTAAGGGCTTAACCTGTGTGTAGGGAGGTTTGTCAGGGCTTATGATTTATATAGGGGGCTGTGTGTGGACTCATACTGTATATATTGGCTATGTGTGAGCTCATACTGTACATAGAAGGATGTCAGCATACAAAGGCTCAGTGGTTAGCTCTGCAGTCTTGCAGTGCTGGGATCCAGGGTTCAATTGCCACCAAGGACAACATCTGCGAGGAGTTTGAATGTTCTCCTCGTGTTAGCGTGGGTTTCCTCCGGGTACTCCGGTTTCCTCCCACACTGCAAAGACATACTGATAGGAACTTTAGATTGTGAGCCCCAATGGGGACATTGTTGCCAGTGTACATAAAGCACTGTGGAATTAATAGCGCTATATAAATGAATAAATATTATTATTGCTTAATTCTGCTCATTATTAAGGGATACAAAAATATTCATATAAAATAATAATAATAATTATTATTATTATTATTATTTTAATATTAATATTGAGCAGAATTAATTTCAGCCTATTGGTTTGGTCCTCCACACCAGTCACGTTGTCTCATGTGGACCCTCAGGCAAATTAATTGCCCACCTCTGGTATTGGTGCATTAGTTTTTTCCAGAGCAAAATTCACATGGATGAGTTAAAGCTCTCTGACCCTTTTCTCTTTTTTTATTTTCCAGAGCTCGCGCTAAGCAGCATTGATCTGGAGACTTGCCTTACTGCTTGAATGTTAAAGAGCTCTTATGAATTTCATCTTTGGCCGGTCGATTTGATTGTCCATATAAGATGAACCTAAATATAGTAAAGTCCTGATAAAAAGCCACATTACGACCATATAAGAAACTCTTTAAAATTGTTATTGATATTTTACTGTATCTCAATAAACCGTCTCAATGCTTAGTTCTTTCACAGTCCCCTGACGTACGTTCTGCACAGAATTTAATTTAAGCTACAAAATATAAATTAGAAGGGATGCCACAAGTATGTATCCACTCATAAAGGAGGATTTCAATACACCAAGGTATTACAAAAATCCACTTAAAATATTTATTTTACACTCAATGCTCTTAGGGACAACATATCATTTTTCTATTGTATGATGGGATTCTTGTCATTTTTATATTTTTTATACACTGGCAAGGATTGCATATGTTGTTTAGATGCCACAGAGAACATGTTTTATTATCTCCAAGTTATTAGTTTTGCCCTCCCATTACCCCACATATTGTAAAAAAAAAAAATATTACGACACATTACAATAATGGATCTAGTGTGAAATAATGAACCTTAAATTGCTTTTCATTGCTAATGGCAAGTGACTTAGCTTTTGAAAAATAACAGGCCAACACAATTGTTTATTATGTAATTGTACACAAATAATAAAACACATGCTACTATTGGTTCATACTCTCGGGAGACAACTCATGGCAGCAAAGCATTAAAACCTAACCATTATCCGAGCTACGAAATGGCAATTCAGTTGGCATTCACTTGGCCTCAGTCATAAGGACAAAATTGCAATATGAACTCTTGGCATATAACTGCTTATCCAGCTTGAGAATAGAAAACAAGATCTGCATTGCTGTCTCAGATGTAACATTTTACAGCAACAAAAAGGAAAAGGAAAACACAAACACAAGATGATAAATGGAAGCCTAAATGAAATGTAGCCTTCGAATACACAGCTAAGAACACGGCATTCGGTGGAGAAAATCCTTTGAATTCTATAATATTGTATGTTTTTCTAAATAACTGGAAATACATTTATAAAAATATATGAATTACATTAACACTTCAAAGTAAGGAGTACATTAATGTAAGCCCTTATAACCATTTTCTTGGTTTAACAAAAGCTTGGAAAAAGGTGTAAATGACAAAAATTTACAAATACTCCATTACTAATCTCACCTGTTACTCCAGGATTAGCACTCTGGTGTTCCCCACATGACCGCTACAGCCAATCACTGGGTATAATTGTCTGCAGTGGTGTTATGCATACATATATTGATTAGAGTGCCAAGCCACCCATCGGCAGGGTAATAGATACAAATCCAGAAAAAAATAATCTGGCATCCCCTTGCAAAATTCAAAAAGGTTTCTTTATTCAAGTCATTTTCAAAGTCATAGATGGGGACAGGGCAACAAGCTGTTGCGTTACGACTCACAGTGAGTATTAATTTTAATTAAGACTTACAGTGATTCAAAACGTGTCAACTTGTTGCCCTGTCCCCATGTATGACTTTGAAAATGACTTGAATAAAGAAACCTTTTTGGATTTTACAAGTGGATGCCAGCTGAATTTTTTCTGGAGCTGTACTTATTACCTTGCCGATGGGTGGCTTGGCATTCTAATCAATATACGAGGCTGCTATTAATCCACGGTGAGTATACTAAACTCTTTTGTCTTATGCATAGATGACATGTAATCGTTGCAGGGTTAGATCAGGACATTGATCAAGTAAGTAATGTCAATTTTGTTCATTTATACCATTTCCTTCTTTTTGCCAAATTTCTTTTAATTACAGAAAACCTGCTTAAATATGATTTGTCATTTGTCATAAAAATGCAGTTTTTTTGTTTAGCTGGTGAATATAATGCTGTTCCCATAAATCTATCATCGTTTACTTTTTGTTTCTGCCCTTCTCTATTCCTGAATTATAGCCCCCTCTTCACTGTATGTATATATATATATATATATATATATATATATATATATATGTATATATATATATATATATATATATATATATATATATATATATATATATATATACATATATGGTCTTTTTAGTCAAATAGGCATTGTGCTAAAGAAGATTTCCAGAATGAGGAGTTGAGGACAAGGGGTGAGTGGATCAATCTGCTTCAGATTCGAGTAGCAAGGATTGCATAAAAAGTGTCCAAATTCCAGACACCAAATGCTGATGAGTTTTGCAGTCAGAGAGGAGGCTATTTATTCAAGGCATGACCAGCCAGGCTTACACATAGTACTTTGAAAGATTAAAAGGGATAACAAATGGGGTTCCAATCAAGTATAAACGGCCACTCAGTATAACATGACAAGTAAAAAGAAAGAAAAAACTGAGTTTTGTAAAGCCTTGCATAATCAAAGACAGACACGTCCCCAATAATTTATATAATGTTTATTAGAAAACGGATAGGGGCACTGTCATGTAGGTAGAGACATAAAATACTGACAATGATTTGGAAAAAAGAATCGGGGAAGTCCCATACTAGGACCTCAACAACATCATATTGTATAAAAGAGTATTAGCTCCAACTTTACTGTATAGTAATAGCCCAAACAATCAGTGAAGGAAGGGGGCCCGATAGGGCACACACAGTAAGGGGAACATATATCATTATTCAAAGCTAGAGCAGTGCTTACCCATATATGTTGCCAATATGAACGCCGTGTCAGTGGTCCAGGTAACGGAGGGGGAAGCCCCGACGCGTTTCGCAGAAAAGCTTCCTCGGGGGGCAGTAGTACTTTGAAGCTATTATATCACAAGGTTTAGCACATACAATTGGGAGGACTTTCACAGAGAGTATAAAAAATTAGGGCTGGCCAAGTAGTACCATTTCAGGATTTTACAGTCTGTAGATAGAGGTTAGAGCACACAGCTCATAACACATAGGAATATAAAAAGGCCTAATTAGATTGGGATGTACTGCTCAGTTTGTGAAGAATAATACAAAGTGAAAAAAAGGTGTTGTACCTTCATCTTTAGTGTAACTGAATTGACTGATATGTGTTTTCTGCAGTAACAGCTCCTCACTAACAATATATATTTTTATATTTTCCATTAATTTTCTTGCAAACTTCCTTTTTAAAAAGTCCAATTTTAGACCGATACATACCACCCAAAGGCAGATGTTAGTTACCACCACATGCCATCTGTTTAATACTAGTTAGATTTTTTTAGGTCACTTAGACACTAACAGGGCGTTTGTATTAAAAAGCTTAAAATGGAGTTCAATACAATCCTAGGAAAGCTCAGAAGATTATAAATATGTATTTTAGTCAATTAGAGACTTTTCAATACTTAGATTCGCTGTAAATTAATTTGTGAAAATCAACTTTTTGGGAATATTCTGCAAAGCTGGCTAATGATTTCAAAATATCTCCTCAAATTTCAAAAGATTCGCTCATCCATGATGAGGGTCATATCTATGTTGTGAAAAGACTAAATTTACATTGAGGTAAGATATGGCCTTATCTCTTTTGAACGAAACGGCTCAGAAACTAAAGAAACACAACACAGAACAAGAAGATCAATAGCATATGCAGGGGGTAAAAACATTGCATTTGATAATGTTTCTGGACAACCTAAAACCAATGACTTAAACTTGGTGTTGGCTAAACATCTGCTTACGTAATTCAATGATAATATATGATCGCAGATCAGGTGTATAGTTAGGCTTTAAGACTTTTAATATGATGACATACATAGCAGGTGATTCAAACTTTTATATATGAACTATAGTAATTGTTCACCCTAGTTACAAAAAGCATTTAGTATTCTCATCGGTATGCATTACGGAGTTATTGTTCCCTAGGAATCAAACAGAAATATAGTTTGTGTGTTTTTCTATGAAAATAGAAGGTACAAAAGTTCATTAGGACCCTATAAAAGTCTTTATAAAGTATGTAGGAAAATTGGAAAAGTAGATGGAAAAGGTGGAAATCCAGTTCTTAATGATTCTTCAAAACATCATACATTCCCTTCCACTACTTGTCCCAAAGAATAAAGGTTACGATATATATTTTTTCGCTTTCATTATTAAATCACAAATGCTAAAGCATATGTCTGAAAGAATATTGTTCAAAAATTCTGTGTTAAAAACATAGATATAAAGATTATAAAGATATAGGACATAAATCATGAGCTGTCAACATGACCAATTGCACAATGTTATTCTATAGAAAGACATATCCTCTATGCCATAAGGTCCCCAGAACAGAGGTTTCAGGTGACAATTCATAGTAACAATAGGGATTTTTTATCTTAGGAAACAAAGCTGTTAGAATATGCCCCTGGGTCTTTGTGCTTTTGGTGACCTTTTCTAAAATATACAGAAAAAATGAGGATACTGAAACTAATAAAGCCGTTTGGGGTTATGTGTAGAAAATGCCGAGCCAGGCTGAACGGTAAGTCCTGTGAGTTTGGAAACATTAAATACATCTTATATATATTAACAAAAGAATCATAAGTTCACATTCTTACACTGTGATTTCTTTTTTAAAGACATGGATTTCAGTAGAAGATAGTAATAGATAAATTCATTTTTTCAATAAAATATTTTTACATGTTCTATGTTTAAAGATCTCAAACACAGAGATGAGCAAGTACCAAAATATTCGCATTCGCGATACTCGTAACAAGTACTTTACAATACTCGCATATTCGTTTCGAATACCGAGTACAATGCAAGTCAATGGGAAATGCAAGTAATTTTCTCTGGATCCAACAAAGAGGTCTGTGGGCCTGAGGAAAAGGATGAGATGGATGGGAAAGTGATTGAACTGAATGGGGAGAGCCTGGAGAATATGTTAACAAAATCTCTCTCTCTCCCCCCTGCAAAATGGGGGCGGAAGGGTTTTTATAGACCCTATAACGCTGTATGGCCAGCCAATCACAGTAACGCCGCAACCAAGTAGGCTGCGGCATTACTGTAATTGGTTAAGAAGCCTAACATGTTTAGTGGCTGCAAATCAGGTGCCAAACCAGCTGAGTGGGACATATGAATATCGGCAGGTGAGTACACAAAAACTCACAATGTAATGAGTAACCCAAATACCGTACTATCCGTGCGAGTGGCAAATAGTAACGATTACACTCATTCATCACTACTCACACATGATCACATGCTATTGTGCAAAAAAGGATCAAGGAGGCATCTACCAGTCTTAAACTCAAAACAGCTTCCTGAGACCATGGCCAGAAAATATGTGGGTACTCACATGCTAATTTAAAATCTATATATCAGAGGTAACTGATCCAAAACAAATTTAACATTTCTTATTCCTCATTCAATGGTTTGAGATTTGTCTATATTTAGTAATCTTTCATACAAAACAATCTAATAAGACAACACCAACTTTTCCCAAAACTAACCCTTAGCCCCTTACTGCAACAAAGCACTCTTCTATGTCCCTGAAAAGAAAAAAACATAATGGTAATATAATTAGAAATTAACAAATTTATTCAAGTGAAATTGAATTATATAATTCAAAAAGACAGAAATTCAAAACAGCACAGAAAAAAAGAAGGGATTGAATTCTCGTTGAATTTTACCAAAATCTACAGTGTACATAATATATATATATATATATATATATATATATATATATATATATATATATATATATATATATATATATATTATTTTTATTTTTTGTTAAGTGTAATAGAGGAAGGAGACAGGAAAAAGCGTGGAGGACCAGAAAAGTGGGCTTTTAGGGATGGTAAGACAGGTGGGTGGTGAGGTAACAATTTTTTAAAAAAATTTTTACATCTTATGTTTATGAGCATAATAAAGAACATTCCATTTGCATGAAATAACCTTTCCGCAAATTGAATTTTTCTGTAAAATTGCTTGATTTGATAACTTCAAATCTTGGCTGATCCCCTCAGGTTTAATAAGAATAATAAAACTCTGCTACTTAATATCCAACCATGCAAATATTTAATTTGCTAGATATATACCTCCACAAATCCAGTAACTCCAGTTGTTTTTACTTTACACAAAATGTTTTTAGTTTCCTATATTTTACTAATTCAATTTATCCATTCTGTTATCATGAGTGACTTATTTGCCCACTAATGTCTTGCAATCAGCTAGTAACCTAGTTCCAAAAAGCAGTCTTATGATAATTATCTTCCTAAATTCACTGCAGTTCCACTCTAGGCTATGGTTGAGTTTGGTTACAGTCATAATTTCCAATTGTTATAACCTCCTTTCTTTAATTCTTTGGATAATTTCTTCCGAATACAGTTTTAGGCATATACTCCACATTCCCAAATAAAATTGGCAAAATCTACTCTGGAGAGATAGAACTGTGGAAAAAATAATCCACTTATTTTAGTTAAATTTTAAAAAAGCCTACAGTAGTATACATATTCTGTGAAATACACTGTGAAACTGTATTAATTTATGGCTTTATAGAACATTGGGAACATTTTTATATTAATTCTCCCAATTAGTACTTCCCAATTTACCGACAACTACCTCTACCCTTTTGTCACTCATAAAATCATTATTTTTCAGTTTAGAATATGTTCCAATAACATATGCTACAATATTGGATGCTTTTTGATCCAACCAGTGAAAAAAACCCTAGATATTGAATCTGATGTTTTGAGCTGAATGGTCTTTCTGAAGGATTAATCTATTGGTGGAATAGTCAACATGTAAATGCAATGCGGGTCTAATCACACCATAGCCACAGATAATCCTTGAGAATGACCATTCAGATGGAAATGTCCAATTCAATATTCTTTTTATTCACTGGTCGGATAAATAAAACCTCAAGTGTTTTAACATATCTTACTGGATCATATTATGTGCCGAAGTTTATATCAATTATTACATAGACTTAAGTCATTCTTCTGAGCACAATCCACCATCAAGCAGTAGTGCAGACCTCTCAATTAGTTATTTTCAGTGTAAGACATAATGATATATTTATATATATATGTGAGAAAGATTTTTTCCCTTCCTGTATATTTGTTAAATGCATCACTTTTGGATGAGAATTTACTACAAAAATAGTCTTATCTTTTGTGTTAATCATAGTATAATATATTTAAAAATATGCAAAGTGACTCTTCTAATTTAAATTGTAATTTTATTGTAAATTATCTCCCATGTGAGAAATATTCCATTCTTAAATAAGTGATTAATTAGATTGAAATGATCCTAGATGGCAACATGTTCCAGTGCTCACTGAATAAGGAATAACTTTTTCAATTGACTCAAACTTTCATTAAGCGCATGGGCATTAGGCTATTCTCTATATTCCCTTTAACGCAACTGTCTAGACTCTTAGGGTCTTGATACAAAGTGTACTAATATTGGCGAAACTCATCGATATTGATGGGTTTGGCTATCATTTTAATTTCTATGAGGTGTCTCAAACCTCTCCCCCACCAGATAGTATCAGGGGAGATAAGGATCTGGCATGTGCAATTGTAGATGGCCAAAAAAACACCCCCAGAGAAGATTGGTAACCACAGTCTCATAAAAACACAGAGGCTTGGCACAGAGAAAACTGCCATCTGTGTTTGACCAATAGTTGTCTATTGTGTATGGGGCTTTTAATAGTTCAAAAGTTGACTTATAAAAAGACATTTCTCTAGGAAGCTGGACTCTGTCATTACTGACAGAGCATAATAATTGAGCAGCAATATAATATCCACGAAAAAAGGCAGTCCTAATCCAGGCTTCATTTCAGGTCTCATGACAGATCTCAGTTTAATGCAATACCACTTATAACCCATTTCAACAGTGTTTCCATAAATTTTAAGCTCTGTAGTTCATTCACACTAGACAAAACCTTAACGTATAAAAACTGTAATAGAATAATATAAAGAGTATGTACTCATCTTCAAGATTTTGCACGTATTTTACTATAGACAATATGTACAATTACTAGCAGCATAATTCATCATCATTTTCTTTTCAATATATTTAGCTGTATAAGGCTGTCCATTATGAATTTCCAAAATAATGTGCACTTTCACAGCAGTAAAGCATTCACAGAGATATTATGCACACATAGTACACAAGCAGCTACATCATTCAGGGAACATTCCCTTTCTCAAGCATTCTGTGCTAGGAGGCCACTGTCAAATAATAAAATCCAGTATTAGTCACAAATGATGCTCCCCTGGCAAGTTCATCTTCTTATGCAATCTGCATTCATTGCTGGGTGTCCGACCAGAAAAAATGTAAAGGTAAACCTCCACGTGCCATGTCATTGTGCTCTGTAAATACCTCACACATGTCTTCTCCGCAGCTGGAAAACACCCCTGTAATGGTGGCCCAGTCACAAACCACTCCTAAGAATAATAAACAGGGAGAATCAAGTATAAAGCACTAGATGTAATATGGGGGACCAGAAGGTAATCTATCCATGAGAAAGACTTATGGTTTTTACAAAAAATGTTTCACCTAATGGAATAGAGCTAATGACAAAGCAGTGTGTCTTAATGGTCAAAAGTTAAAGAGAGGTAGAACTTCAATGTCAGGTATTTATGGCACAGCCATAAATCATTGTATAATTATTTGATTGTTGTAGTATTGAAAGGCACACAATTTTCTATTTACAAGGCCCTTTTCTTGACATAGGTGCAGATCAAAGAACCAGGACCAATATCTATTAAGATTTATGACATATCTTATGGATATGCATTTACCATATCCTTTTAAGTGTGTTTCAATATGCAAATTGCCTTCCATGACTGGCTACATCTTCCCCCCTGCCACATTAAATATTTATCAAGATCTTATATAAATAGGTTTATTTGTTTTGGGTAAGTATTTCATGCATTATGAACTTTTCCACATTTTCTTCACACTATACCCACAAACTCAAATGTATTTTATTGGGATTTCATGTGATTATAAGTACATAACAAAACAGCAAGTATTTGTGAAGTGTAAAGCAACTGAGAATTTTTTTTAATTATTTTAAAAATGTAAATCTGAATTTTATGACTAATTTTCACCAGTCACTAATTAGTAAATTGAGTTCACCTGTGTGAAATATATTCCCAGTATAACTATATATGTTCTGTGAAGGTTTCAGAGGTTTGTTTGAGAACATTAGGGATCAAACAGCATTATAAAAAGTACACAACAGACAGGCCAGGGATAAAATATGGAGAAGAGTAAAGCAGGGTTAGATTATAAAAAATAGCTCAATCTCTGAATATCTCACAGAACACTGCTCAATCTCTCATCCAAAAATGGAAGTTTGACCCAAATACAAAAATACCAAGACATGGCTGTCCACCTAAATTGAAATTCCAAGAAAAGAGAGCTATGATTAGAGAAGCAGCCAAAAAGCTAATGGTCTCTGGAAGAGGTCCAGAGATCCAGTGCTCAGGTGTAAGAATCTATTCACAGGGCAACTATTAGTTATATACTCCACAAATCACACATTTAGCAGAGTGGCAAAAAAAGGCACAATTTTTTAAAGCAAGCCATAAAAAGTCCCATTTTCAGTTTGCAGAAAAACATAAGGCTACATGTGCACGCTGCATCTTTTTGTGTTCACAAACTGCAGCCAAAACTGCAGCCAAAACTGCAGCCAAAATGCAGCTAAAACTGCACCTTGTCAGAGAGAGCCTGGAAATGTCACAAAAAATGCTTGTAATTGTGGGTGCAATTATGCTGTGTTTTCAGTGCGTTTTCTGTGCATTTTTCACAACATGCGTTTTTGCTGCATTTTTGTGACAAATGTTGACAAAAACGCAGGAAGAATGAACATGCTGCATTTTTTTTGTCACAAACTTTTGACAAATAAAACGCTGACAAATAAACTGCAATGTGCGCATAGCAAATCTGACTTCTCATAGACTTTGCTGGGAAGTGAAATGTCAGAAAACTCTGACAACAAAACTGCAGCCAAAAATGCAGCAAAAACGCAGCAAAAAATGCAGCGTGCGCATGTAGCCTAAAGGGGCAAACTATGTGGAAAAAGATGCTCTAGTCAGATGAGACCAAAATAGAACTTTTTGGGTTAAATGCAAAATGCTTTACATGGTAGAAAACTAACACTACACATGACCCTGAAGACACAGTCCCTACCAAACATGATAGTGGAAGCAGCATACTGTGAAGATGCTTTTCTTCTGAAGGAACTAGGAAGCTAAGTGGAGTTGGTAGGGAAATGGATGGAGCTAAATACATAGCAATCCTGGAGGAAAATCTGTTAGTGGCTGTAAAAGAATTCAGACTGTGGCATTCATTCACCTTCCAGCAGGACAACAACCCTAAACTTAGGGCCGCTTTACACACTGCGACATCGCTAGCATTTGCTGGCGATGTCGAGTACGATAGCACACGCCCCTGTCGTGTGTGCGATATTGTGTGATCGCTGTCGTAGCGAACATTATCGCTATGGCAGCGTCACACGCACATACCTTGATAGCGACGTTGCTGTGACCGCCGAACAATCCCTCCTTCAAGGGGAGGGGCGCTCGGCGTCATAGCGATGTCACTGCCGCATCACTGAGCGGCCGGCCAATAGAAGCGGAGGGGCTGGGATGAGCAGGACGTAACATCCCACCCACCTCCTTCCTTCCTCATTGCCAGTGGACGCAGGTAAGGAGATGTTCGTCGCTCCCGCGGTGTCACACATAGCGATGTATGATGCTGCAGAAACGATGAACAACATCGTACCGGTGGCAGCAGCGATGTTAGGGAAATGAATGATGTGTCAACGATCACCGATTTGGAACGATTTTGCAATCGTTGATCGTCGCTCATTAGTGTTACAAGCTGCGATGTCGCTACCAGCACCAGATATGCGTCACTAACGACGTGAACCCGACTATATATCGGTAGCAATGTTGCAGCGTGTAAAGTACCCCTAAGTGTCAAAACTACAATTGAATTGTTTACATCAAAGCATATTCATGTGTATGAATGGACCAGTCAAAGTCCAGACCTTAATGGCATTGATATATCTGTGGCAAGGCTTGAAAAGTACTGTTGAGAGAAGCACATTTGCCAACTCATTCCAAAGATGAATGGACAAAAATATCAGCCTCTAGATGTGCAACGCTGTTAGTGGCATATCCAAAAATAACTTGCAGCGGTAACTGTAGTGAAAAACGGTCCTACAAAGTATTAACTCAGAAAGGCATGTCACATTTTCTGATTAAACAGTGATTTTATCAAAACTACGTTAAGCAGCTCAGTAAGTGACACATTGCTGGAATCAGGGTCTCTGTCTCTACGTTATGCTGCTGTCAGACTAGGTGGGAAAAACCTGGTGACAGATTCCCTTTAAAGCAGAAAGCCCTGAAAAGCCAAATGGCTTAACTAAACTTGAGTGGAAAAAAAATGTAAGATGTTTTTGCAGGTAGATAATTTAGAGAGTTTTAGATAGTAAAATAGGTTTATACAACATTGCTTTACTGTCATTAGGTAAATACTAAAGGTAAAGCTAAATAAGACGCATTAAAAACAAGGAAAATAACAGAAATCGACTCTTATCACACAAACAGTTAATCACCAACCACTAACATTTTCAATTTTCTGCAAAACATAGAACAATAATATAAAGACTTTGCTAAAAAATACATTTTGATTGTGATAGGTGCAATTATAATTTAGCACTCAGTGTGCATTCATCTTGGTATGTGACTGCTTTGCTTAACGCACAATACATTTGCAAAGTCGTAATATCACTGAAGGCTGATTGATAAAACACAATGTGACTGAAAATGTAAGGCTCAAAACATGTGCTCACAAATATCATATTGTTCATCTGGCACAAGAAACTACCTTATAAACTACCTATTCCTATAGGGTGTGAGTTACAGCTATATTATTTTTGGATTCTGAGTTACAAATACATTATTGTTTTCTATCCATCTATCTATCTACACACTGTGTGTGTATATATATATATATATATATATATATATATAGATAGATATATATATATATATATATATATATATATATCTCTCTATATATATATATATATATATATATATATATATATATATATGGCTGGATAGATACATAGATAGATAGATACATGGATAAATAGGTAGATAGATAGATAGAGGGATAGGTAATGAATAGATAGCGGATAGATAGATAGATGGATAGACAGACAGACACATGAATGGACGAACAGACAGACAGATAGAAAAAAATAAAAAAATAGAGCAGCAAAACACCAAAAACGTTTTTTAGGGTGCAAAATTCTCACCTTGCGCTTTCTTCAGATAACCATCCATAAAAAGACAAAAAGAGCAGGCAGCACTCCAGTAGGCACAAGTGCTGCCTGCTTTTTTGATTTTTTTAGATAGATAGAGATAGAGAGATGGATTGATTGATAGATGGATAGATAGATAATGGATAGATGGATAGATAGATAGATAATGGATAGATAGATAGATAATGGATAGATAGATAATAGATAGATAGATAGATGATAGATAGATAATGGATAGATAGAAAGATAGATGATGGATAGATAATGGATAAATAGATGGATAGATAGACAGATAGATGCATGGATAGATAGATAGATAGATAGATAGATAGAATAGATAGATGAATAGATGATAGATACATAGATGATAGATAGACAGATGGATAGATAGATAGATACATAGATAGATAGATAGATGGACCAACAGATTGCTAAAGTCAAACACTACCAGTGGCATTTAAATGGTGTGCTTGCCAGTAACCCCTACCTCAGATCCTATAGGCCTCCCCTATATTTAGGGTATGTTTACACAGGGAGTTTTTGCTCAGGTCTCTTCTGCAGGAAAACCTCATGTTTTTCCAGGAAAAAACTCGCAGTTTTGCTGTGTTTTTGCCTCAATTTTGCTGCGGTTTTGAACTTAGTCATTGATATGAATGGGTAAAAAAATATGGTAAAAATCACTGCAAAACCAAGGTAAAAAAATGTAAAAAAAATGGTGAAAATGATTGACATGCATCATTCTTTAAAAAATGGAGCAAAAAACAAGGTGTTTGACAAAACAGTGAGGACAAAAAAACAAGTGGTGTGTGTGTGTGTGTGTGTGTGTGTGTGAGTTTTCAGGAATCTTATAGCCTTTGCTGGGACTGTGAAGGTAGAGTTTTAGTAGCATGGACTTGCATAAAACCAAAGCAAAAACTATACTAAAAAACACAGCAAAATCACCCTTTGTGAACATAGCCTTAGAATGCAGATGCTGATAGGTTTTCCAGGAAACTGTGGGCCTGCTGATGGCCTCCATTGTTGCCATTTTAGTCTTCCTGTCAAGCTCAACCTGTGGCTCTACATACAATATTATTACAGAATAGATACCTAGCCACCAAATCATTCCGGGTTCAGGTATCTTAAGGGGGGAAAAAATATAAAGGAAAAAAAGTTTTTCAATGATAAAAAAAACCCTAAGAATTCAAATTACCTCTATTTTTTTCTTCCTCTAAAAATAAATGAATGAAAATATAGAAAAACATTTGGGAGTGATGAGCAAAACAATTTTAGTTTGTTGATTCAGGCAAATACAAACTTTGAGCAATTTGCTTTGTGCAAACTTAGTAAAATGGCGGGCAGCCAGCAATCATTATGCAAGATTTGGAGTGCTGAGATTCTGAGGCTCATAAAAATAAAGCAAAATAAAACATGGCACAACTTTTTTCTCCATTTCATCACACTGGAAAATCTTTTCCTTTTCAGGACATTGTATAGTAAAATGAAGAGTATTATAGAAAACTATAAATCGTCCAACAGACAAGAAATCCTCATTTTGAGGTACCAATGGGAAAAACGTGGTGACCAAATGGATGCAATTAAATTAAAAAGTTGATAATAAATAGACACAAACAAATGAAATAATAAACAATCATAGAATGGAATTCTTTTAAATTAGAACATAAATCATATGATATAATTTATAGATTTTTGTACCAGTTTACGTTGGTTAAAATATTTAATTTTTTTCAATTTTGTTGGAATTTTTGTCACATTTACGACTTTTGAAATGTTGATGAAGAAGTTGGCATGGTTGACAAGGTGAAGAGCAATGTACCAGATTTAGGAAAAGCAAATTTATAAAACGCCATTAAAACGTTTTATAAAAGCCACAACAAACTGAATTCAGTAAGGGGCGTTAAAAATAGAAAAAAAAACATGTGTTGACAAAAGTGTTGTATTTGGATTTTTCATTCTGTGAAACTTTAATGATTAATTTAGAGCAATTAGCAGCAACGCAGCCTCAAGAAACATTGTCTTTAAACAGTTCACTTGTGATAACTCTCCCCAATTGTTTTAAGAAATTCGTAAAACAAAGGAAATGTATAAAGAATGAACCAATAGTTTTTTGGAGTAAAGAACGCCAAACATGCACCTTTTTTAACCCCTTCACCCTTCACTTGCATTCTTCTTCCAAAAGACCATAACTTTTTTATTTTTCTGTCAATCTTGCAATATGAGGGCTTGTTTTCTACAGGATGAGTTGTACTTTTATATTAAACTATAACTTTTATCATATAGTATACAGGAAAATGACAAAAAAATTACAAATGCAGAAAAATTGCAAAAATAAGTGCGATTGCATGATGGTTTTTGGGATATTTTATTCACCGTGTTCACTATATGGTGAAACTGATGTCAGTGTGATGCCTCCTGTCAGTACAAGTGTGCAGACACTAAACATGTATAGGTTTACTTTTATCTAACAGGTTAAAAAAAAATTAGAAGTTTGTCCAAAAAAGATGGCTCACTTTTTGCTCTATATTCTCTGACCCATAGTGTTCTCATTTTTCTGGACCTATGGCTCAGTGATGGCTTATTATTTGTATCTTGAGCTGACATTTTTAATCACACCATTTTTGCACAGATGCTACGTTTTGATCGCCGGTTATTGCATTTTGCACAAAATTTGTGGTGACCAAAGTATGTAATTTTGGCGTTTGGATTTTTTTGTTGCTACGCCGTTTAGCAATCAGATTTATTGATTTTATATTTTCATAGATCAGGCATTTCTGAACGCGGGGATACCAAATGTGTGCATATTTTTTATTTTTTTAACTCTTTAATTTTCAATGGGGCGAAAAGGGGGTGATTTGAACTGTTAGGTTTTTTTTTATTTTTTTACATTTTTTAAATTTTTTTTATTTTTTTTATTTTACTAGTCACCCTATGAGGCTATAATGATCAGCAGTCTGATCGCTTATTATTTTCTGTTGATTACAGCTACACAGCTCAGATCACCAGAAATGCTCATCTCTTGTAACAGTAGCTCTTCCAGCTATTACAGGAAGTGAGTCATGATAGCTACAGGAGTCATCACATGACCCTGTGCTACTATGGCAGCCATCGGCTCATAGTGATCATGTCATGGTGCTGCAGATGGGGGTGGGTAAATGCGCGTTTACCATTGCGGTAATTTAAATTGCGCTGTCACATTTTGACAGGGCAATCTAAGGGGTTAACAGGTGCAAGTGGATCGTGGATCCACCTGCGCCTGCAAGGCACACATGTCAGCTGTTCAAATCAGTTGACGTGCAGGAATCATCATCGGCTACGAGCAGCCGTAGGTGAGTACCCCTTGATGATTTAGGGCATACCGGTACGTCCTCGGTCATTAAGAGGTTATATTTACTGTACTTTATGGGCACCACAGATTTAAAACTATACCCGCTATGAGCTGTTATAGATTTTTACCATAATGGAAAGGAAATAGAAAGGGTTCTTCACAGTTAAAGTAGTTATACTATAGAATGTCTTACTGTAAGCAGTAGTAAAGGCAAATACTATATATTTATTTAAAAAAAAAAAACACATTCTTTTTTCACAATAAATGGCAATGTGGCTTATAAATAATCTAGCAATAGATAATGTCTAACTTTTTGAGAAAGTTCAATCTTAAAAGGACTACTGTCTTTATTCAACCTATATAGTTATAGAAACCATTTTCCAAAGTATCCAGACCACAATAATAATAACTAATAAGCATTACCCATGACATGCCATTAAAGGGAACCTGTGATATGGTAAAATGCTATTAACCTGCAGATATGGGCTTAATCTGCAAGTTAATAGCCTTCTGAACCTGCTCAGAGCCTGCACATCGACCCTACTGTTGGGAGGAAATGAACTTAATTCTCCTGGCAGCGTTCATGCTTCAGTCACAGGGAAAGAACCGATGCAGCTTGAGTCACTGCTCTGTGTATGGAACCTGCTCTCAGTTAGTGCAGGGGGCTTAGTTACAGCTGCCAATCTCCATACACAGAGAAGTGCCTGTACCCATGCCGGCGCTGCCACCATGACTGACACCGGCCAGGTGGATTAAAAATATTTTCTTCCCTGCAGTGAGGTTTATTGTGCAGGCACCGTCAGGTTCATTATTAACCTGAAGATTAACCCTATATATGCAGGTTAATAGGATTTTTCCACATGACAGATTCCCATTAAAGAATTACTCTTTATCTATCTTCATTGGTCTTTTCCTAATGGATCTCTACTTAAGGGATAAGCGATGTTGTTCTGAAGGTAGACAGTTCTGGCCAGCAGCATGACTATACTGCCGATCTGAACAGAGTTATATCCAATGCTCCTAGCAGAGGAGGCTATAACTGCACCAACAGAGGAAAAGAGAGGCTCTGAAACAGAGGATACAGCAATCTGATCACCCTCAGAGCAGCACTTTCAAACTGTTTAGCAAAGAGCTTGTAACTGCGCTCTCATTGCTTAGGGAAACGCCCTCCTCTTATAGACTGTAAAGGGGTCTGGTAACCTAAACAAGAAGTGTTAAGCTATAAAATAAAAATTCCCTCTGTTCTTGGAAACAAAAATGATTTCTGGTAAGAATTAAATTGTAAACCTGATTGCTTTTGCAAGAACTTTGCAATTTTACCAATTTATAATTTTGAGAACACTCCTTTGAGTATTTCTCCATTGCACCTTTCATGTTTGCTTGTGTTATGCTGAAGTTACAGTACATTTCGTCAATTACTGAGACAGAAGAGGGTCACTGGGAGTTCCATGGCTTGGTCACAATGCCATTATGTAACTTATTTTACCTGCTAATTTGAGGTCATAGTAAGTACTAAATATTATCTAATACAATTGTTAGTTACACATATTCTGTAACTAATAAAGATATCTTACCTTCACATAGTATTATTCATGCTGGTTCTGTCAAATTATAGTTTAAATGTCTTTACAAAATGTTCCAAAGCAGCCATAACACATAATTACATATAGCCCATTGTTGCCCTGTGCAATACATACAAATTGCCTGTGTATTAATATAACAGACTATACTATAGTCTTGTAGGTTGTGAATACAGCAAAGTTATTAAACAAATTCCATTGTGGCTTATTAACAGTGGTACTCCCAGTGGCTTTAGTCTTTTCTCAAGTAAAGTAATATATTGCTGGCATAAATCTGTAGAGGCCTACGAATATTAAATTAGAAATTTTCTTAGCAGTTATATGAAAATCCGCACAAATGTTTACAAAGGAATTAAAGTAAGTTGGAAAAAAGTCAGGTATTGGGTGAAATGCCTTGAAATGCTCAAAACATCTAATAACATTTGTAAAATCTGGACCTTTGGGGGACTCTATAATAAAGGTTCTACATATTCCCAGCAAAAAGAGGTCCCACCAGATTTTATCTTCATGCACCAATGGATGGATTTAACAGTAGAGTTGAGCGATGTTCGAGGTTCGCCAATTTCATGTTCGAGTGATTTTGGGGGGTGCTCGAGATCGAACTCGAACTCGAGCTTTTTGCTAAAAGCTCGACAGCTCGAGTTAGGTTAGAGAACGGTTCGATCACCATAAACGTGGCTTTTCACAGTAAAGCTGGGTTCACACTAAACGACAGCGACAACGACGTCGCTGTTACGTCACCATTTTCGGTGACGTAACAGCGACCTTGTAAGTCGCTGTTATGATCGCTGCTTAGCTGTCAAACACAGCAGAAGCAGCGATCATAACGTCGCTTTGCTACATGTGCAGAGAGCAGGGAGCCGCGCTTAGCGCTGGCTCCTTGCTCTCCTACAGTACACATCGGGTTAATTAACCCGATGTGTGCTGCAGCTACATGTCACAGTTCAGAGAGCAGGGAGCCGCGCGCACTGCTTAGCGCTGGCTCCTTGCTCTCCTTGCTACAGTATACATCGGGTTAATTACCCGATGCATACTGCAGCCACATGTGCACAGTGCAGGAGCCGGCACTGGCAGCAAGAGCGGAGGCTGGTAACCAGCGTAAACATCGGGTAACCAGGGAAAGGTCTTCCCTTGGTTACCCGATGTTTACGCTGGTTACAGCTTACCGCAGCTGCCAGTGCCGGCTCCTGCTCGCTTCATTTCGTCGCTCTCTCGCTGTCACACACAGCGATGTGTGTGTCACAGCGGGAGAGTGACGACCAAAAAATGAAGCTGGACATTCAGCAACGACCGGCGACCTCACAGCAGGGGCCAGGTCGTTGCTGGATGTCACACACAGCGACAGCGATGGGACGTCGCTGCAACGTCACAGAAAATGGTGACGTAGCAGCGACGTCGTTGTCGTTGTCGCTGTGTGTGACACCAGCTTAAGGCTATGTGCACACGTTGCTATCTGCATGCGTCCTGCGTCCCCAGCACAATCCCTCTCCCTTTCCTACTCACCGATCACAGGCGTCTTGCTCCAAGTCTGTCACAAGTCTGCGGTGTCTTTTCCTCTTTAGAAAATGGCTGCCTCTTCATTAGTCAATAAGTTATTCCATGCTTTCCCCGTCCACCGGTGCCCATGATTGGTTGCAGTCAGACACATCCCCAAGCTGAGTGACAGCTGTCTCACTGCAACCAATCACAGCCGCCGGTGGGCGGGTCTATATCGTGCAGTAAAATAAATAAATAATAAAAAAAAAAAATGTGTGTCCCCCATATTTGAAATCAGCCAGGATAAAGCCACACGGCTGGAGGCTGGTATTGTCAGGATGGAGAGCACCAAGTTATCGGGAGCCCACCACCCTAACAATATCACCCATCAGCCGGACGGAATTGCTGCATCCATTAGATGCGACAGTCCCAGGGAACTCTACCCATCTCATCCCGAATTGCCCTGGTGCGGTGGCAATCAAGGTAATAAGTTAATCATGCCAGGCGTCTCCTCAAGATACCGTCCATAATTAAACTGAAAGTGAAAGTAAATAAACACACACAGTGAAAAATATTTATTTGGAATAAAAGACAAAAAAACACCCTGTTTCACCCCTTTATTAACCCCAAATACCCCTCCAGGTCCGACATAATCCACACGACACCGTCAGCTCTGCTCCCTGAAGATGCAGCAGCACCATAGAACACCATCGCGCTGTATCAGCTCCACGTAGCAATGAAGTGAATCCAATCCCCAGCTACCTAGTTGTACCTGGCTGGACACAAAAATTGGGCGAAGCCCACGACGTTTTTTTTTTAATTATTTCATGAAATTCATGAAATAATTAAAAAAGGGCTTCCCTATATTTTTGGTTCACAGCCGAGTACAAATAGGCAGCTGGGGGTTGGGGGCAGCCCGTAGCTGCCTGCTGTAAAAGGCTAGCATACAAAAACATGGCGAAGCCCACGTAATTTTTTGGGGGGGGGAAAAAACTCAGCAGGAGGGCAAAAAGTGAAACGAAAAGTGTATCCGCTCCATCTCATTTAGAATCACAAAATTTTGCACAGACACCTCATGTCCCAGGGAATAGACTATGTTTTGAAAGGAAAATTTAACCCCGCACTTTACAGTTACTCTCCAAAAAACATGCCTCCATTAAAGTAAATGGAGCCTGGAACTAACTACAGGTTATTAGTAGGAGCTGTGATTGATTGCTAGAGGAACAAAAGACATTCATAGTATAAGAAGCTTATATGTGAGGTAATAAGATGTCGGTGGGGAGACGGATAGAGAGAGACACAGAGAGACAGACAGAGAGACAGACAGAGAGACAGACAGAGATACAAACAGGGAAAGAGACAGAGAGATAGAAACAGACAGGGAAAGAGACAGACAGAGACAAACGGTGAAAGAGACAGACAGAGACAAACGGTGAAAGAGACAGACAGAGACAGACGGTGAAAGAGACATACAGAGACAGACGGCAAAAGAGATAGACAGAGAGTGACCTGGAAAGAGACAGACCTGGAAAGAGACAGACAGAGATAGACCTGGAAAGAGACTGACCTGGAAAGAGACTGATGGGGAAAGAAACAGAGAGATAGATACAGACAAAAAAAGAGACAGACAGAAACAGGCAGACGGGGAATGAGACAGACGAGGAAAGAGACATACGGGGAAAGAAACAGACGGGGAAAGAGACAGACGGGGAAAGAAACAGACCTGGAAAGAGACAGACCTGGAAAGAGACAGACGGAGCACATTACTTAGGCCAATCTGTGTGGAATATCTGTGGTGTTGAAATATATGTTGTGAAATGCTTCTATTAGCTTAGTTTTTGCCTTTTAATGATTACATTTCTATCTATTTGTTTTTTGTTTTTTTGTGTGCAGAATACATTTTTGTTAATACATTCTATTTTGTTAACAACAGTTATTAACCCGGGCGAAGCCGAGTATTACAGCTAGTATATATATATACTGTATATGTATATATTCTTTTGTGTCCTTTTACTACTGTTTACTGCAGCATTTGCTTCTTTGTTTAGTCAGTCAGTGGATGAGATATATTGCTTTAGAAGGGCATGCTAGGCATCCTGAATCAGTAATCTTAATGAATGTCAAGGGAATAAAAACATATGTAGTTTTCTCACCTGGACCTCAGGTTTTTCTGCTTTTGTGCACAAATTGCTAAAGGCAAGCAGTCAGTGGTTCCCAAGAACGTAGGAGATTTAGCAGACTTGCAGACTGTAAATCATTACATGATTAATTTAGGAAAGGTCATGGGTTCAGTAATTCAACAAAACATTATGTTGACCTATTTATTGGTCTTAAATTGATTACAGTTTACATTGCCTAAATGGCAATCAGTTTCAATTAATCGGATTGATAAAACGTAATGTGGAATGCATTATATTGTAAAGGTCTTAGCTATTTTCACATCCGTCAGACAGAAAACCGACAGTTCTATGTCTACTGATATGAATACATTTTTATGGTTTACGCACCATCAGTGCATTCTTTTCATGGACATATTTTTAGACATGCTGACGTATTACACATAACTTTATGGAGAATGAAATCACATCAGTTTCTCTGCCCTATTTAAACCAATCACAAAAAAATTGTAGGTAAGAGAAGGAATCGAGCAAGAGTATAGTTATGGAGTAAAAGGAAAGAGGTGTTAAATGCGCTATTCAGTTCATGAATTGTGTTGTTCTTTTGAAGGTAAATTAGCTGAAATGAATAGAAATCCAGATGTAATAAATCATCATGGTGACTTTAATATATAGGAAAATAGTTTTACTTTCATACCTTACATATCTTAGCTCTTCATATATGTTTATAATACAGTCATTAACAGACTTACAAAATTGTAAATTTGAGAGATTTAAAGTAGATTAACCCTGCATAATTATCTTATAAGATCATTCCTAGAAACACTCCCTTCCCAATATTTGGACAGTATGAACAGGCTGCTGATCACCTGACGAATGAGTAATAGGCTCGTCCTTTGGATATAATGATTTTTAAGAAGGCTTAAAGGTCATCACTCTCAACAGTGCATTGTCCTGTGTAAATGATGATCATTATAACCTGATTACTCAAATAGGTAACTCGTATATCTGACTATAATCTACAAAATCCCTGACATTTTATAAGATTACCTAGAAGAATTGATGCTGTTTTGAAGACAAAAGGTGGTCACCCCAAATATTATCTTACTTAGACTTCTCCTTTTTGCTAATTGATTTAAATAAACTATTAATAGTTTTATTTTTTTTAAAACATTCTTACTTGTTAACAATTTTTATACACCTGCCTAAAACTAAGTGATCTATTACACTGGGGGAACAAAAAATTTGGTCCATGAGAAAGGTAACCTGTTTTTGGTCAGTTTTTGTTGCTGATTCTAATTCTGCCCTTATTTTTCTTCCATCAGCTCTAGTTAATGAGAGGTGATATACTCTATGTACAGTATATGTATATGACGGACTTTAATAGTACAATTTTACAAAATGATCTGGATAAGATGTCTGATTGGGCAGACACTTGGCAAATGAGATTTAATGTTAATAAATGTAAAGTATTGCCCCTAGGTCGTAGTAATCCTATAACTGCATATGCATTAAATGAAAGTGAACTACAGAACAGGAGAAAGATTCGAGTATTTTACAAGTAACCTGAGCAGCAGCACTCAAGGTCAAGCAGCAGCTGCAAAAGCAAACAAGATTTTAGGGTGTATAAAAAGAGAGATTAGATCCCGTGATCCCAACGTATTATTACTATTATTACCCCTCTATATATCACTTGTAGAGACACATCTGGAATATGGGATCCAGTTTTGGGCTCCACATTTAAAAAGGCTATATAAAAGATAGAGACAGTTCAAAGGTGGGTAACTAGACTACTACATGGAATGGAAGGCCTCACATATGATGAGAGGTTGGAAAAATTGGATTTGTTTAGCTTAGAAAAAAGACGTTTCAGAGGAGATCATTTATATGTATAAATACATGTGTGGTCAATATAAAGGACTGGCTCATAACTTACTCCTTCCAAAAACAATAATAGGGACCAGAGGGCATACACTGCGAGTGGAAGAAAGGTGACTCCTGCAGCTAAATAGGAAAGGGTTTCTTTTACAGATGGAGTAGTCACATTGCAGAATCCCCTACCACAAGAGGTAGTAATGGGAGATACTATAACAGCTTTAAAAAAGGGCTGGATGATTTCCTCAGTACACACAACATTGTTGGTAATAAATTATTTAATTACAAAATATATAATTGGTGGAGGAAGATTGAACTGGATGGACCTAGGTCTTTTTTTAACCTATGTAACTAACTATGTAATTTACATCACAAAATAAGAATTAAAGATTCATAAAAAGTTGTCATTGAAACATTGTTTATTTACTAAGCAAAAGCTTAAAGATTTCTTGCAGTGAGGTTCGCCAGGGCAATCATTTTGGAAAGGCAAGCAGTATTCTGACATCATATGGGTATTCCAGTGTTGTCGGTATGTTTCTTCTACAGTTCTTAAAGCTTGGTGGAACCGTTTACTTTGCATTTCACCTTACCAAGGTTTTCTGGGAAACGATCCAAGAGGCTATGGATATAATGCACCTTCATACTCATTGTACCGCTAAGGTGATAGAAAGAAGATAGCATTTTTTCTATTAGTTCAGTGTAACTATGTACTATAGATTTCCCAAGAAAATTCTATAACGAATACCATGCATCTGCCCCAGATCATTCAATGAATCTTTGAAGTGTGGATCTTTTATGAGTCCTCTGATTTGAGGACTGTCATAAATACCCACCTTTAGCTTCTTCCTGGTGATCACTAGAAATTTTCTGCAGATACGGTGAAAGCATCTTCCCTCTTTGTTTAGAGTATTTACAATCTGCCTTATTAAATGTGCAGTGGTAGTAAGATGATATTATTCCTGCCAAACATTGGTTCTGCAATTACATTCTCTCAGAAGCCTCTGTTTACTCATCCAGTGCTCATTTTAATCTACCATCCCAGAGTGAGAAAAAACAGGGATACTTGGTGTATCTGCTGTCCCAGGACAATATTCACCATTTTTAAATCCACATAGATTGGCCACTGGTGATCATGGTATGATAGTTTCTGTAGGGCCAGAGTAATTGTTTTTGGATCTTCAGTTATTGTAGTTGAGTGACCTATTGGGATTGATCCATATTTGTTTCCATTGAGTAAAAGCAAACGTTAGGCTCCACTTAGAGCTGTTATGAATAGCTGCCATTCACTTGGTTGATCTTGTGATATGCCAATTTTCTTCAGCAAGTCTTATATCTGAATACTTATTGAAATGAACATAGCATTTAACAAGTTTTCAAGTATTTGTTACATACCTTATAGACTATCTTTGATTCTATATCTAATACCGCTGTCAAGGACAAAAATTCCAAATTCATCTGTGGTCAACTGTACGCTATCTCAAAAAGTAGCGCTGCTACAAAACAATGAATGACATGTTCTGATTCAGACTGAATATACCTAAAATAAAGCCTAATACCTGAGGTACCAAAACACCTTTTTATTTGTTCCCCAGTGTAATTGATCATTTCATGAGCATATGAACTCCAATCTAAACAGGCTATTCAATGACAAACAAGAATCTGATCTGCAGTAATTTAATGCCACAAGTCGGGTGTTGTAAATTAACCCTTACCATGGAGTTCTGAAAACTCTTTTTACAAAAGAAGAAACTCTTACAGTTAGTAACTGTGGGAATGGGAATGCATGCTCCAAAGCTGATTCGACTGTTGGCTCTTTAACAGGATGAGAAAATTGACGTCACTTCCTAATAGACAAATGTGAACAGGTGCAATCTGAACATGAAAAAAACTTTAACAAATAAACAGCTGCACTCTGAAATGCAAAGTATGCAAACTTTCAATATAGAAATGTGAATATGCATTACTGTTAATGAAATAAAGAAATAAATTGAGACACCAAGCACTTAGAAAACGCCAGTTTTATGTGAGCTCAACCACAAGCATCAAAGCGTATCTCTTTTGCTGGGTCCCTTCCTTTAACAAGATGATTGGAAAATGATTTGTCATTTTATCTTACTGGTATCACATCCACATGGAGGGTCACATTTCTCTTTTTTGGATTATTTGAACATACATTAGTGATTTATTAAATACTAATCTTTTCTAGAGAGCCAAAAAGCTAAACAGTCCCCAATGAAAAACTTAATTGTTTGCTCGCCAGTTGAACAAGCAAAACAAGAACATGTATATCCACCTTGATATGCTAGAGGAAAGGTAAATTTGTTTTATTTACTTATATGAGTGAACTCAAACAAACATTTATCATTGGACTGTGGTTTATGCGGCAGAGCGGATGTACAGGTGACATATCTTGAATGACAGCATTTCCCCGGTACGGAGCCATTGCACTGAAAAGAGCAGTGTGACATTAAACATATCACAGAAATCCCTGTTTACACCTGTCCTTTCAATCTCATCCTATGTTATTTAAATACTCAGTGCAAAGCCTTGGATAAACCGATACAGGTATATACCCAACACCGTTAACACTTGAAGGCCGAGTTTATCTGAACATATATCATGTCCATTCTTGTCTATGAACACTGTATTCCATCATCTGCAAAACCAGCAAATTAGATTGCCATGTGGTATTGACAGATGTACATATCAAAAGAAGGAAAGGAATGTAATTTGTTTAAAGGTAAATGACACCACATGCTAATCCGCAGTAGGACGACAGGTGCAGTGTCATTTTTTAATTAGCATGCGGTAAAGGTGAAAGTTCAGTAAATGTCCCCCAAGATGTGTTAGGCTTCTTCAAAGTAATCATCAGGGTCATGCATAATAAGATGGAAAAGATTTCATTATGTTTACATCCAAACAGCGCCCAGGGATTCCTGACTGATGGTTACAGATTGTGGTATAAGAACATTTGCATACTTTGCCTTTTCCATTTAATCAGGTAAAGTTGTCACTTTCCTTGTGTCATTTCTCTAGAAAGCTCATTTACTTCCATGCATAATTCTATAGAAAAAATCTAATTTCCCATTTAAGAGACTTGCATTAAGGGATACGGAAAAATAATGGCTGCTATAAAACATGCTGTATGTAAACATTTTAGTGTACAAGTCTAGGGCAATCCAGTTATATAATTGGCATTACTCAAGCACTTTCTTAAAGTGTATTCTGTATTGCTACATAGCGGAGATTGTCTCTCCTGCTGAGCCTTGATGTTACCGTGCTGCTTAAAAAATACTGAAATGTATGCAGTCCACTCTAATTTCACTATTGTCATATAAAAGCCAAGAAAAGACAACAAATCATGAATTAAGTGCTCTTAAGATGTACAGCAACGCAGGTGTGTGCTTACTATTATATGTTATCAGCTGGAAATGAAGAAACAGTCATAAAAAATACCATCATCTGGAGATGAGAGAAGAGCGAGCGCTCGGCTGATCTCATTCAAGCTGTATAGAGGCTTTTCCCTTCCTTGTTTCAAATAAATCTTATTTCTTCATAAAATAAAATACAAAATCACCTACTGTATATGAATCATTGAGTTGTCGGGTTCTGCCAACTTGTTAAAAATTCTATGTAGCCGATTTTTAGTTGCAGCAATATGTGGGAGAGCTACCTGGAAACCAATTTAGTGATATTTACAGCTCAGCTGGATAAGGAACCAGCTTTTCAAGAGTCCTGAGCTGAAAATATGTTTTATGAAGCATTGTTAGTTCAGGAGTCTTACAAAACTTGGCAGAACTGGCATTCAGTTATTTAGAAATTTGGGGGACATCTATTCAAAAAAACATCTAAAGCTTTTTAGACGCAAGTGATGATATTAAAAATGGAGCTAGCTGGTTGCCATATGGAAAAAATACACTGTTTCCACACCAAAATGTTACCTAGAAGCCAGTTGGGTGATCGCTATACGAAATCTTCCCTTTACAGGAAAGATGGATCTCAAATGAAGCTTTATGCACTGATGTTTAGTGTAATGTAAATAACTATATATATGTCTACACTGATGGGCAAAAGGGGAACAATATTGCCTATCTTATACATAGATTTGACTCATAACTAATTAGCATATGATTAGTTATGCAGTTCCATGTCACTGCATTGTTATTGATTTGCCCTGGTGATGGAAAAAAAATCATCCTATATACTACAAATTACAACCTGTTCTCACATTCCCTAATAGCTCAATCTGTTACTAGGTTAATTCACAAGAGAAAGTTCACTGGTTTAAATCAACGCATTCCACTTCAGGTCCTCAATGCGTTCCATTGCAGATCTTCACGTTCCACAGTGGACGCAAACAGAACTGTATCACAGTATGTGTGTGTATGTGTACCAGCCCGGTGTTGGTTGCGCTGCTCGGATCTGGGATCGTGGCTCGAGGGGGTTCCGGACCCGGCTTGGCGGACACTTTGATCCGTAAAGGGGGATATTTACAGGGGAGACGTTTGTGACGCCACCTATGGGTTGCGGTAATGGGAGTACTGCCGCTGCTGCATGGAGTACCGGGGCAGATGAAGTTAAGCAGCCTGATGTTAGTCCCTCCACAGGTAGGAAAGGCCCCGGGCTCGGGGGATTTGGTGGTTATTTGGGAGAACAGGGTGCAGGGGACCAGGGTACTCACTGTGGGTAGTCGTGGTGCTGGATGAGGATTATAAAGGAGACACACACGCTGCAAGTAAACCAAATTCTCTGTGTACCGCTGCCACTGTGGGAAGCACGTCCAAGTACCCGGTCCCACCGGTATCACATAGTAATTCGGAGCCTGCCTCTGTGCACAGTTTCGTGTCCATGTGGGTCTTTCTAGCCTGAAACTATAAGATCCTGCTCTTCAGTTTTTAGGTGAAGATTTGCTCCCAAGGGCTGACACTTGGGACTTTAATGGGTTGCTTTCTCTGGAAAACCCTTTCTCCCGTGGTGTGCTGATGCCCTCAGTCTTTGAGCTCTCTGGGAAGGTCCCTGAAGGTCCCCTTCCTCTGCAGTTTAATTGCCACGATGTTGTATCGGCTCCTGACCCAGGGTCCTGTACCCCATGATGCTCGGTATCGGTCAGTTCTTTTGGGCTTTCTGGTGCTGACAGTCCTCCAAGACTATGTCCGTCGCAAACTTATACAATGTCACTGCTAACGGTCCCTGACTCCTCTGGTCCCAAACCACTGTCTGCGACCCAATCTAAATCCTTCTAGCTCCCCAGGATCTAATACGCCCCAGCTCCTCTCTCTTTGAGGGCTCTCACTAGACTACCTATTTCCCTCCCACCAGTCTGCCTGACCCCTAGGTGGGTGGCTGTTTTCCAGCTAGACCAACCCACTGGTGTGTCTGACAGGTCATGATATGAGGTGTTGATTGGGATTTGTGCTGCTGATGGAAGTGACACCAATTTCTGGGAACTTGGAACCATGGGGGTAGGTCCTGCATCCTGAGGGAACAGGATGCAGTTCCCTATAGCACCCTGATGTATTCAGGGGCGATACATTTGTAGTGTTAGTGAGATTAGATGTGTGAGTGTGTGATGTTACTGCTTTCAGATGTATATGTATATTTGTGTGTGTGATAGTGGACGGATACATTCTACAGTGTCGCAGGTCCCCCTCGCTGGCTGGAAGCATGGGAGGAATGCTCTAGACCACACAAAAACCTGCTGGGGGCGCCTGTTGTAAATCACAGTAAAACCTGGGAACAACACAGATATCCAGGGGCCTGGTAAGTACAATTCTCCTAAGGGGTGTCTGCATTTTTTGAGGGGTAAACTTACCCCCAACTAGTGTTTTCCCAAAATTAAGCCTTACCCCCTAAATAAGCCCCAGTGCATTTTTGGGGACAAAAAATAGAACAGTGTCCTATATATGGGAAAATACGGTACTATATTTAAAAAATACACATTAGTTCCATTGAGCAATTATATTAAGGAACACCCAGCAGGGTCTAAACCTCTTTGATGAACATTGTTTTAGTCGTTAATGGCAGAAAACCTTATTGTGTATTATAGAAAAATGTTGACAATCATTGTCCTATGATAACATTCAGCTGAAAAGTGTTATCATGGAGACTAAGGTAAATATGTTATTATTGAAACCTTTTAACTTTTGACATTGGCAACTTGGCAAAGGAATATAGTCTGTTAAAATATATTATATCTATACAGAAGAGTCTTTAACGTAAATATTTTCATGTTTTTAGACTACATTTAAAAATAAAATTATTAGGAAACTGAAAAATAGTTAAAATATTTATAAAATTGCCAAAAATTGCAATCCTAGCCACCGAACACAAAGCATATATGGTACTGTAGCTCTGGTGCTCAAAAAATATGTCTATAATTTACCCATATGCAGTACATGAGGGAAAAATTATAGCTATTTCTATAAAGGAAATTATTTTTTTCAAGAAAATGAAGAAACCTAATGCAAAAAATGTCTTTTTCATCTGACAAACTGGCCAATTTATCCGTGCGTTCATGGTAAATTATCTACTCAAATATCTCGGATATCAAAGACAAAATGAAAATTCAATGGATAAGAAAAATGTAAATATATTTTATTTTTCTGCTTCCTATTAGGTAGTTATCTATAGAATATGTCCTGTGGTTTAAACTCATTTGTCTTGCTGTCTAAAGAGAAGGAGATGATATACCCCCCGGAGAGAGAATCAATAATTAGAACATTGTTACTGATTGTCAAGCAGCGGATTGATCCCCATAAATCATGTCAGGAAGTCAAAATAAAATAACACTGGCCGAAAATGAGATTATATAATAGAAGATCAATTAGAGAGATTTTCTGCCCTTTGTGGCTCACAGTGCTGCCTGACACTGACTTGATTACACCAGCATTTTCAGATGCTTACATCGTTTGTCAGGATATTGTTTTTACGTATTTAAAATTATTTCTTTGCTTGTGATGTAGGTAACGTGAAATTGCTTGGCAAAGTATTAAATATGTATCTAACATAAAAAATATGCTAATCACATCTTGTTTCCTACAGTTTTATCTTAAATAATAGAATTATTAAACAATTATTTCAACATGTTTAAACTGCACACTCATACTAATTATCCCAAGCCCAACATTTTAATTGGATCAGCCATCTATTTATTCTATAGGGATCTCCATACTTAGCAGATGAAATGGCAAAGTTTGAAGAATTCAATAGGTATGAGGGATTATTCATAGACTAGCTGTGTCACTAGGTTAATATTCCTCATTTATAACAATAGTAAGCTTATTCTGAGCCTTTTAGGCATAATTTGAGTGGCAATACCCTACAGTGGTAAAACAGATTACAAACAATCAACATCTGTTCAGTTTCAGCTAAGACTTCAGCTAAACCTCTGACTCAAGTGGTATTTCTTGCCGTACACTCATGTACAGCATTACCTTTGAATGGCTCTTCATTTACTTCGATGGTAAAATAGGTTAAGTTGCTCTTGCAATAAACCACCTTTAAAGTAAATGACGACCTTGATAACCATTTGTACTTTTGATACAGGTTCAATATCCTCACTTTATCTAAAAAAGCAACAAGGTTAAAATGTAAAATTATAGCTTCTTAAACCTACATTGAATTTTTAGGTAATACTGTAATTTTCAGACGCCCCGGATTTTAAGACGCACCCCAAATTTAGAGACGGAAAATAGGAAAAAATTATTTTTAATTTTATAATAAGGGTCCCTCTTATAATCCTAGTGCGTTTTAATCCTTACCAGGGGGCAGCGGCAGTAGTGGAGTGGCTCATGAAGGTCACAAGAGGCAGGGTCAGCGATGCTGGAGGGGTATTGCATCTCAGCAGGGTCAGTGGATGGAGGATGAGCATTACTGCAACCTCAGGAGTGACGTGGCGGTGGGCGCCATTGATCTGCTGGCATGCTGTGGGGGTGTCACTGCAGTGGAGGACTCAGGAGGGTCACAGGACAGGTTGTCAGGGTGTTGCTGCAGTGGTGGGCACCTGATATGAGGACTCCATTGAATCGCCCGTGGTTGACGCAATTGACTTCAATAAAATGGCCACTTAAGTGGCACGTGTGCAGAAAGGTCTCTGCGGTCAATTTTCTTGAAGTCCATCACATCAATCTTCGCACACGTCACTTCCGCACCCATTTTCTTGAAGTTCATAATGTCTACCATAGGCGATTCAATAGAGTCCGCAGTCAGCTCAATGCACCCACCGCCGCGACACTGCAGTGACACCCTCAGTATCACCGACACTGCCTCCTATTACCCCGCTCCACCACCGCCACCCTGGTAAGCCATATCCACATTATAATGCACCCCCATTTTAACCCCAGCTTTTGGGAAAAAAATGCGTCTTACAATCCAGAAGATATAATATTATATAATATTATAAACTCCTTAGTGAACTGAATTAAACACAAAAAAAATCAAATAGGACAGAAATCAGTAAATATCCTACTAAAAAAAATAAATTTAACTTATTAAATAATAAAAATCTCCTAGATAGACACAAAAGCATACAGTGCCTTGAAAACAATATTTATACCCTATGAACTTTTCCACATTTTTACAAGTTCCACCCACAAATTTATAAGTACTTTATTGGGGTTTTAGGTGATATCTCAAAACCAAATTCAATAATTGCCAAGGTGCAAACTACAAAATAAAACTAATCAAAACAACACCTTCTAAAAAAATTCTTTTATTAGCAACTTAACACTAGAAGTCCCAGAGAGGGGTCATTTAACATTCCTACCATTGAAACTCTATGGAGCTCGAAATTCCTTGGACTTCTAGTGTTAAAATGCAGTTATCGTATATGAATACAATTCAATTACAAAAAGTGCCCCGTGTATATGAAAAAATATCCAATCTAGTTGGGTACAGAGGTAATCAGGTTATTTAGTTTGGTTTCAGATAATATCAATGGAGGGGACAGTGTGTCGTCCAGATGTATCCTAAATTATCCCTTCCTAACAGCGGAGGACATCATAAATTGTTCAATATCCCCCGCTCCACGATGACTAGCCCTATTTAACCCTGTTTTGCACTAGTTGGAACCATCACCATAATACTCCATGTGCTAAAAATAAGTGACAAACAGGACAAACATAAAGACACTAGACAAGTGCAGAATTGTGAAATAAATAAACAGTCCAAAATATATTTTTCAAGTTTTTAACCTGCTATTTACTATTTGTTTATATAGACTGTAGGATTATACACAATAACTTGTTATCTGTTTTAGATAAGTCACCGAGAGAGGGTGTGTTACGGGGGCTGTCTGATAATAAAACCTAAAGGAATGTCAGACAGTCAGGGTCCACCGTGCAAAGACTCTGCTGCAGACTATGGCAGAAGGTAAGGGGTATATAAGTGTGCCACTGTAAAAAATAATAGCACAAGTGCAGAGTGCAATACCTCTGTTAAACTCACAGAGGAATATAATTAGACAATAAAGCAATTCCTCCCTTACTTGGAGGGTGTGTGGAATGGTCTCTGTTAAAGATCACAAAGACAAAAGCAGTGAGGGTGAAATGGCACCTACCTAGGTCCGTTCCTCTAGTGGTGCCAGGAGACAGACAGCAGCGTAAGCCGCACAAAGCTCCTACCTGTGTTCGCTCCACTAGTGTGCGAGGACACAAACCACTAGATATGGCACCTGCCTAGGTCCGCTCTTCTAGTGGTGCAAAAGAGACGGACAGCAGCATAAGCCGCACAAAGCTCCTACCTGTGTTCGCTCCACTAGTGTGCGAGGACAGAAACCACTAGATATGGCACCTGCCTAGGTCCGCTCTTCTAGTGGTGCAAAAGAGACGGACAGCAGCATAAGCCTCACAAAGCTCCTACCTGCGTTCGCTCCACTAGTGTGCGAGGACACGAACCACTAGATATGGCACCTGCCTAGGTCCGCTCTTCTAGTGGTGCAAAAGAGACGGACAGCAGCATAAGCCGCACAAAGCTCCTACCTCTGTTCGCTCCTCTAGTGTGCGAGGATACGAACAACTGCCAGATGCAGTATAAGGAACGTTACCCTAGCGGCAACATCCACCTACGAGTAGAATCACAAGGCCCAGCCGGACCATGTGCCTCAGGCACCTGCCTATGTCCGCTCCACTAAGAGGTAAGGATACGGACTGCAGCCAAAGCTGTAAGGTATAAGAACGCTACCCTGCCGGTAGCGCTCACCTAACATAGACAGAGAGATGCCTAGAGGGACGTGCACAGGGCGTCTACCCTCATGCATGAACCAAGAGGACTGAGCGCCGGGCGGCGTGTGTCAGGGTCTTATATAGACTCTGTGCCTCATCCAAGATGGAGGACACCAGAGCCAATCCGCTGCCAGAATGACAGCAATGACGTCACGCTGGCCTATCACTGAGCAAAGCGTCACAAGCACATGACCAGCGACCAATCGGCATAGAAGGTGTCAGAGACATGTGACCACATGTCACAAGCACATGACCAGTGGCCAATCAGCTTAGAAGGTGTCAGAGACATGTGACCTCGTGTCAGCGATGATGTCACCCGCACATGTGCCATGGCTCCAAGATAGGACTTAGTCTCCAGCGCTTGCACATGTGCAGTAGCAAGAAATCTGGACATAGGCTCCAGAGCCACAGCAACCGTAACAGTACCTCCCCCTCAAGGGCCTCCCTCCCGGCAACGCAGGTAATCGGCAACTAAGTCGGGAGCATGGACAGCCTCGTCAGGCTTCCAAGAGCGATGTTCCGGGCCATAGCCCTCCCAATCTATCAAGAAGAACCTGAGCCCTCTAACCATCTTAGAACCAACTATGGCTCGTACCTCATAGCTAGAGCGAGAGGAATCAGAGGCAGGAGAGTGCACTTCACGAGCGTGAGGAAAAATAGCCGGCTTTAGCAGTGAAACATGGAATTTGTCATGGATCCTAAGATGGACGGGTAACTTCAATAGGTAGACTACAGGATTTACCTGTTGAAGAACCTCATAAGGACCCAGGAAGCGAGGAGCAAATTTGACAGAGCTCACTCTAAGTTTCACGTGTTTTGCAGAGAGCCACACAAAATCCCCTGGAGAAAAGACAGGAGCCGGGCGACGAAACCGATCGGACACCGTCTTCATACGGTCCTTAGCTGCTTGGATCGACTCTTGAGTCCGATCCCAAACCTCTCTGGCATTAGTTGCCCAGTCGGCCACAAGAGGAGAAGGTGCAGCAGCGGGAAACGGTACCGGTACCCTAGGGTGTTGCCCATTATTGAGTACGAATGGTGTCTGCCCAGTGGCCTCAGCCAGCGAATTGTTAAGGGCAAATTCTGCCCAGGGTAGGAGGGAGGACCAGTTATCGTGGTTCTCAGCAACAAAGTGTCGAAGGTATATAATCATGGATTGATTGGTACGCTCAACCAAACCATTGGTCTCCGGATGGTATGCCGAAGAGAGATTCAACTCAATTTGCAGAAGGCTACAAAGATCTCGCCAGAAACGGGAAGCAAATTGCGGGCCTCTATCACAAATGATACGATCTGGCATCCCGTGAAGCCTAAAGACATGCTTGAGGAATAGTTTGGCTAGTACCCTGGAAGACGGGATTCTCGATAACGGTACGAGATGAACCATCCGGGAAAAATGGTCCGTAATGACCCACACAAATCTATGTCCCTGTGAACACGGAAGATCACCCACAAAGTCCATGCCTACCACCTCCCATGGTCTATCTGGCACTGGTAAAGGATGCAAGAGCCCAACCGGTCTCTGCCGTAATGGACGGTTGCGAGCACACGAGTAGCAGGAACCGACATATCTCTTGACGTGGCTGGCTAAGTGTGGCCACCAATACCACCTCTCCAGTAACTCTCGTGTCCGCCTAATACCAAAATGCCCACCCACCTTTGAGGTGTGGGCCCACGACAGTATATCATTCTGTCGATCAGGCGGCACAAAGGTCTTGCCCGGTGGGATTTGGTCTAACCTCACAGGGGAGAGCGTATGAAAAACCCTGGAGGGAAGGATAAGACGAGGTTTGTCAATCACTTCCTGGGTAGAAACCATAGAGCGAGACAGAGCGCCTGCCTTGTTATTCTTACTCCCAGACAGATAGTTGATGGAGAAGTGAAAGCGGGAGAAAAACAAGGACCAGCGGGCTTGGCGAGGATTCAGACGCTGAGCGGTTTATAAGTACGTCAGATTCTTATGGTCTGTATAGACCTGGAAAGGATGTTTCGCTCCTTCCAGCAAGTGACGCCACTCCTCCAAGGCTAATCTCAGGGCGAGCAGTTCCCTATCCCCAATGGTATAGTTTCTCTCTGCCAGTGAAAAGGTTTTAGCAAAGAAGAAACACAGCCTTTTTCTACCTGCACCGTTCTTTTGATACAAGACCGCAGCAGCACCCACTGAAGAGGCATCAACCTCCAAGAGGAAGGGCTTATTCTCATCGGGTCTTTGAAGAACGGGAGCAGTTGAAAAGTGTCTTTTTACTGCCTCAAAAGCCTTGGATGTCTCAGTAGACCAGACTTTTGGATTAGTACCTTTCTTAGTCAAGGCCACCAAAGGGGCCACCAAAGTAGAGAAATGGGGTATGAACTGCCTGTAATAATTTATGAATCCTAAGAAGCGTTGCACCGCCTTCAAGGAATGAGGTTCGGACCATTCCAGGACAGCAGAGAGCTTCGCAGGATCCATAGCCAGACCCTCTTGTGAGATAATGTAGCCCAAAAAAAGGCAAGGATGACTGCTCGAATACACATTTTTCGAGTTTAGCAAACAATGAGTGCTCCCTTAAATGGGAAAGGACACGAACGACATCCTGACGAAGAGTCTCCAGATCAGGAGAAAAAATCAGGATGTCGTCCAGATACACCACGACGGAGGATAACAGTAAATCCCTGAACACATCGTTTACGAAGTCCTGAAATACTGCGGGTGCATTACATAAACCAAAAGGCATGACGAGGTATTCATAGTGACCGTCTCGGGTGTTAAAAGCGGTCTTCCATTCGTCACCCTCTCGAATTCGTACCAAGTTATACGCACCCCGCAGATCCAAATTCGTAAAAACCTGAGCTCCCCTCAGACTGTCAAAGAGCTCCGAAATTAAAGGTAAAGGGTATTTGTTCTTTATTGTGATAGCGTTGAGACCCCTGTAATCTATGCAGGGACGCAAATCACCCTCTTTCTTCCGAACAAAGAAAAACCCAGCTCCCGCGGGAGAGACAGACTTACGAATGAACCCCTTCTCTAAACTCTCTCTTATATAGGTCGAAATGGCCTCCGACTCAGGTATCGACAGGGGGTAAACCCTGCCCTTAGGTGGAACCGAACCTGGGATAAGGTCTATGGCACAGTCATACGGCCTATGGGGTGGAAGAACCTCAGCACCCTGTTTGGAGAACACGTCAGCGAAATCCAAATAGGGTGTAGGGATGGGAGAGAGATCAGTTGATGCAACCGCAACGACCTTAGGTAATAAGGGAAGACATCGGGACTGACATTTCGAACCGAAACTAATAATGCTGTCGGACTCCTAGTCAATGTGAGGAGCATGAGTCCGAAGCCATGGGAGACCCAGAAGGACGTCATCTATACCCTCAGGCAAAACAAGAAAAGAAATCTCCTCTATGTGACCCTGAGGCAGGGAAAGGCGCAAGGGATCTGTTCTCAATGTAATGGAGTCAGACAACATAGTCCCATTAACAACACGGACAGAAATAGGCGCCTCTAACATGATAGAGGGAATATTGTGTCCCTTTACAAATCCTGAGGACACAAAAGTCCCGTCAGCTCCGGAATCCACAAAAGCCATAATAGGCCATGTATTCTCAGAGAATGAGAGCTGACCTGGGATACTACACTTAGAGGGTGCAGAAGATATCTCTAGTAACCCCCCTCTAATGGTTACTAGGCCTGGGAGTTTCCCTGACGACTAGAACACTTGTTGGCATAGTGCCCAGCCTGACGACATACGTAACATATAGGAGGACCAGACTTGCGTAGTCTGGAGGACGTATGACCTAACTCCATAGGAGTGGGAGATGTTTCAGATGCTGAGGAAGATGGTAGTGGACCCTCAACAACTGGAATAGCCCGATGCTTAGGGTATGAGGAAGAGACCTTGAGTCTACGTTCCCTATGGCATACGTTGATCCTCGTTGCTACTGTGATCAAGTCCTCCAGAGAAGCAGGGACCTCACGAGTAGCAAGGGCATCCTTGACATAGCCTACCAACCCTCTCCAGAAGATAGGAATCAACACCTTTTCTGGCCAATCTAGTTCTGCCACCAGAGTTCTAAAAGCAATGGCATAAGAACTAGTGGATAACAAACCCTGAGATAGATCTAAAAGTCTCAGGGCCGCATCATGGGTAACATGCGGACCCATGAATACCGCTTTAAGAGCATCAAGAAAGTCTTGATGTCTCAGAGTAACCACATCAGAGCGCTCCCATAAGGGAGTCGCCCATTCTAAGGCTTTGTCCTGAAGTATGGAGATGATAAAGCCTACTCTGGACCTCTCCGTAGAGAAGCGAGAAGAGTTGACCTCTAGGTGTATCTGACACTGACTAATGAAACCACGACATGATCTGGCATAGCCAGAATATCTGTTTGGCAGAGCAAGTCGAGGATCATGTGCAGATGTCACCATGGTCTGAGGTTTATCCTCTATACTCTTGAGCCGCGACTCAAGTACTTGTATGCAACGGTGTAACTGCTGATATTCTGCCATAACTGCCAGACCCTTGGCTCAGTCCTAATGTTACGGGGGCTGTCTGATAATAAAACCTAAAGGAATGTCAGACAGTCAGGGTCCACCGTGCAAAGACTCTGCTGCAGACTATGGCAGAGGATAAGGGGTATATAAGTGTGCCACTGTAAAAAATAATAGCACAAGTGCAGAGTGCAATACCTCTGTTAAACTAACAGAGGAATATAATTAGAAAATAAAGCAATTCCTCCCTTACTTGGAGGGTGTGTGGAATGGTCTCTGTTAAAGATCACAGAGACAAAAGCAGTGAGTGTGAAATGGCACCTACCTAGGTCCGTTCCTCTAGCGGTGCCAGGAGACGGACAGCAGCGTAAGCCGCACAAAGCTCCTACCTGCGTTCGCTCCACTAGTGTGCGAGGACACGAACCACTAGATATGGCACCTGCCTAGGTCCGCTCTTCTAGTGGTGCAAAAGAGACGGACAGCAGCGTAAGCCGCACAAAGCTCCTACCTGCATTCGCTCCACTAGTGTGCGAGGACACGAACCACTAGATATGGCACCTGCCTAGGTCCGCTCTTCTAGTGGTGCAAAAGAGACGGACAGCAGCATAAGCCGCACAAAGCTCCTACCTCTGTTCGCTCCCCTAGTTTGTGAGGATGCGAACAACTGCCAGACGCAGTATAAGGAACGTTACCCTAGCGGCAACGTCCACCTACGAGTAGAATCACAAGGCCCAGCCGGACCATGTGCCTCAGGCACCTGCCTATGTCCGCTCCACTAAGAGGTAAGGATATGGACTGCAGCCGAAGCTGTAAAGTATAAGAACGCTACCCTGCCGGTAGCGCTCACCTAACATAGACAGGGAGATGCCTAGAGGGACGTGCACAGGGCGTCTATCCTCATGCATGAACCAAGAGGACTGAGCACCGGGCGGCGTGCGTCAGGGTCTTATATAGACTCTGTGCCTCATCCAAGATGGAGGACACCAGAGCCAATCCGCTGCCAGAATGACAGCAATGACGTCACGCTGGCCTATCACCGAGCAAAGCGTCACAAGCACATGACCAGCGACCAATCGGCATAGAAGGTGTCAGAGACATGTGACCACATGTCACAAGCACATGACTTGTGGCCAATCAGCTTAGAAGGTGTCAGAGACATGTGACCTCGTGTCAGCGATGATGTCACCCGCACATGTGCAATGTGAAAGATAGGACTTAGTCTCCAGCGCTTGCACATGTGCAGTAGCAAGAAATCCGGACATAGGCTTCAGAGCCACAGCAACCGTAACAGGGTGTTTTTACTGTACACTCCTCACTTCGCTTATCCCTTATGGGATATTGTAAATAGTAGCTTAAATACTTGCAAAATATTTTTTGGACTCTTTATTTATATCACAGTTCTGCACATGTCTAGTGTCTATATGTTTGTCCAGTTTGTCACTTCTTTTTAGCACATGGAGTATTATGGTGATGGTCCAGCTGGGGCAGTACAGGGTTAAATAGGGCCAGTCATCGTGGAGCGGGGGATAGCCAACAATTTATGATGTACTCTACTATTAGGAAGGGATAATTTAGGATACAGCTAGAAGACACACTGTCTTCTCCATTGATATAGCTGTTCTAAGAAGGCCTAAGCAGTTTGCGAGAGAACATTATGGATCAACCAGCATAGTGAAAACCAAGGCACACATCAGAGAGGTCAGATATATCATTGCGAAAATGTGTAAAGCATGGTTAGATTATAAAAAAAATAGCCAAAGTTTTGAACATCTCAGAGCACTGTTCAAACCATCATCCAAAAATGGAAGGCTTATGGTAAAACTGCAAACCTACCAAGACATGCCCAGCCACATAAACTGACATCTTAAGCATGAAGACCATTATTTATAGAAGCAGCTAAGAGGCCCATGGTCTATCTGGAGAAGCTGCAGTGATCCATAGCTTAGGTTTGAGACTCTGTCCACAGCACAGCTATTAGTCATATACTCCACAAATCTGGCCTCTCTTGGAAGAGAGGTAAAAAGAAAGCAATTTTTGAGACCAAGCCATAATGAGTTCTGTTTGCAGTTTGCAAAAAGCCATGTAGGGGACTAAGCAAGCATATAATCAAAATTGCTCTAGTTAGATGAGATGAAAGTAGAACTTTTTGGGCTAAATGCAAAACACTGCAAATTACACTGAAAGCAAAATCTCCACTGTCAACATGGTGGTGGCAATATCATGCCTTGAGGATGCTTTTCTTCATCAAGGACAGGGAAGCTAGTCAGAGTTGATGGGAACATGGATGGAGCTAAATACAGGGCAATCCTGGAGGAAGACTAATAGAGGCTGCAAAAGGTTTGAGACTGGGGCGTAGAGTCATCTTCCTGCAGGATAACAACCCTAAACATGTTGCAGAGCAACAATGGAATGGTTTAGATCAAAGCTTATTCACAAGTTTTAATGGCCCAGTCAAAACCCAAACCTAAATACCATTGAGAATCTGTTGCAAAACATGAAACTTATTGTTCAGAGATGCTCTCCATCCAGTCTCACTGAGCTTCTATTGCAAAGAGGAATGGCCAAAATGTCAGCCTCTAAATCTGCAAAGCTGGTAGATACATACCCCCTTAAAACTTGCAGTAATAATTGCAATGAAAGACGGTCCTACAATGTATGGACTCATGGGGGGATTGATACAAGTGTATGTCACAATTTTCAGATTTATATTTTTACAATTTTTAGAAAACCATGTATCATTTCCTTTATGCTTTGCAAACACTTCTTACTTTGTGTTAGGATATATCACATAAGATTGTGGGTGTAATGTGAAAAATGTTGAAAAGCTCACAGGGTACAAATATGATTTCAAGGCACAGTATATTAATAAATAGACAATTTAGTGGAAATCAAAGTAAAAAAGCAAATATCAGAAGATCTAGATGATGTACTAGCCCCTAGTAAAGACTACAAATTTCAGTGATCTGAAAGGCAAAAATAACCCACCCCTCTATATGAAACAGCACTACAAATAATAGGAGCACTCTTAATTAGATCATTTCAAACCAGACATGATCCGATGAATACTGTAAGTGATACACAGATAACTCAATGATAATGAATGTTAGTGCAAATAGTCAAATACATAGCACAATCATGCAACACCCAAGGAGGATCCTAAGGATAAAAGAACCCCATATATCACATAACAGAAAATGATAATGACCAGATAAACCAATAAAGAAAAAGAAGTAAGAAGTACAGAGGAGTGAACCCGAGGTTCAGTGTTCGGACCAAACACAGACTTTACAAAAAATATAGTGGTTGAATTCAGAAAACAGGTGCTTTACGTATGAACACCACTTGTGCCAGCATCACTGTGCTCGGGTACGCTCAGTACTCAGCTAGTGCAAGCTGCTTGCTGTGTTTGAACAGTATGCACTGGGGGTAACAAAAGTGTGACCAGATGTAGTGGGCAAAAAAAAAAGTAAAAACCCTGCCCACCCTCTCCTGGAAGTAATCTGTTTAAGCCTGGCTGCATGTGGGTGGAAACGCAAACCCTCCAATTAGGGACTTTCATTGGGGTTCAGGTCAAGTCTGGGTGCCAAACCAAACTGTATCTAAAGTCTAGTTGCACCTGCATGTTTGCGTATCTCTAGTAAGGAGTTTACTGGCACCTTGATGCATGTTTCACCAACACTGGGCTTTATCAGGAAGTTTCAAAAGTGTAACATAAAATGCACGTTTAGGCACCAGTGAGCCCCTTTCTCTTATTCCTTTATTGTTTTGTTGGCACATAATATCTAATTATTTATATCACATATACTATTTATAGTCTCATTTGCTTCTTTATGTTTTGTTATGTGATATACCCTAAGGGGTCTCCCTGGAGTTTTTTATGATTGCAGTACCTTTTTGACTATACTCATTATCTTTCATTATCACTAAGTTACCTGTGTATCCCTTTCAGTTTTAGCAGATCACATATTTAATTAAGATAGTTTCAATTGGTAGCGCCAAATAATATATAGATATACGGCATATACATACAATAAAGATAATTTACAGTATATCATATATGGGAAGGAGGCTGGTTTATTGTTTCTTCTAACATCAGGGAGATATCATATAGAATTTCCCCTGATATTTGCTTATTTTTTAATATTGTAGGATCAAGTATTTACTGTTTTCTTTCCCATTAGATGTGTCTTGGTGCCTGCAGCCACCATTGAGGGTAGCTTGAGGTTTGTTTACACTGCATGATGCACACTCATAAACGACGAACAACCAGCAAAATGCTTGCAAGTGAAGCCTGTTTACACTGTTTAATGGCCTGTATAGACTTGCAGATCTATATAATACACTACTGTATATGGGTGGTTGCTTAAAAGCTTATTTACACTGGTAGATTCATAAAATAGAATATAATAAAATAGAATATTGTTTAAAAATATCTACTTAAGGCCACTTTACACGCTACAACATCGCTAATGGGATATCGTTGGGGTCACGGAATTTGTGACGCACATCAGGCCGCATTAGCGATGTCGTTGTGTGTGACACCTATTAGCGATTTTGAATCGTCGCAAAAACGTTCAAAATCGCTCATCGGTGACATGGGGGTCCCTTCTCAAATATCGCTGCTGCAGTGTGTACGATGTAGTTCGTCGCTCCTGAGGCAGCACAAATCGCTCCGTGTGACGCCGCAGGAACGAGGAACCTCACCTTACCTGCCACCGCCCGCAATGCGGAAGGAAGAAGGTGGGCGGGATGCTACATCCCACTAATCTCCGCCCCTCCGCTTTGATTTGGCGGCCGCTTAGCGACGTCGCTGTGACACCGCACGGACCGCCCCCTTTGAAAGGAGGCGGTTCGCCGGTCACAGCGACGTCGCAGGGCAGGTAAGTAGTGTGACGGGTCCGGGCGATGTTGTGCGCCACGGGCAGCGATTTGCCGGTGTCGCACAACCGATGGGGGCAGGTACCCAGGCTAGCGATATCGGTACCGATATCGCAGCATGTAAAGTGGCCTTAAGATAAGGTCTTGAGACAGACTACTACTTCTTCCCATCATCAGATGTTTCTTGTGTGGCATCATGGTAATGAGACACCTTTTTATAGTCACCAGTTGAACCAGCTGATATTAGTTTTTGCAAGGTGCAGATTTGCTTTCTAATTACTGATAGATTTCAGCTTGTGTCATGACCTTCTATGGCTTTTTGCTTGTCTCTTTCTTCAAGTGTTTAATAAAAAAAAAAATATATATATATATATATATATATATATGTTATAAACCCCTATTTAACAGTATTCTTGTCATTAAAAATATTTTTAGCTCTATGAAAAACCCAATGGACTCCATCACATCAGCATATGTCAATGTAAGCCTATGGGGTGTTCTCATATGATTTAGTAGCTCTGGTTTGTTATGCTGCATGAAAATATACAAGTTTGCAACTTTCTTTTTTTAACCTGATGTCATTCAAATGCAGTATGACCTTTTATCCTACATATTGTACAGCTAGTTCCCATGCAACTTGACCAACAGGGCCTGGAAAATGTGTGCAGTAGCTACATTCTAGGAAAATAGTTGATTCTTAATGTGTGATTGTTCAAAGTCACAGTTATCTTTAAAGGTAAATGTAGTGATAGTATAGTATTAGAACAAGCACTGACAGACTGTTAAGGCCCCATCACACACAACGAGATCGCTAACAAGATCGTTGCTGAGTCACAGTTTCTGTGATGCAGTAACGATCTCACCAGCGATTTCGTTATGTGTGACACCTACCAGCGATCAAGCCCCTGATGGGAGATCGCTAGTCGTTGCTGAATAATCCGGACCATTTTCTTCAAAGGTGATGTCCTGCTGGGCAGGACGCATCGCTGTGTTTGACACCTACCAATGATCTCCTAACACGGTCCCAACGCCCGCCGAGATCGTTATACAGGTCGCTGATCGTTACTGCGTCATTGGTAAGGTCTGAGTGTGTGACATCTCACCAGTGACCTCCCAGCGACTTACCAGCGATCCTTATCAGGTCGAATCGTTGTCGGGATCGCTGGTAAGTCGTTATGTGTGATGGGCCTTTAGCATCTAATAGCAGAAGTAGCAGAATCAAGCTGCTCACCCGAACTGTCAATCAATGAGGAGCACTCACCTCTCAAGCAACTACGAAGTAAGTACAGACTGCACATCAATGACTGCTAAAGAGACAACTTAAGAATAGCCCTTACAAAAATGTGAAAAGACCTTGCCTATAAACTTTCATTTTAGTGGAATGTGATGTAATATATAAGAAAAATTAACAAATGCCAACAAGCTAGTCATATATAAAATGAGTATAGAGTCCATGTATTGTACTGGGTTACCTTAAGTGGAAACTTCGAAGGAGCACTTCATAACAGAGTTTTTGTAAGACAGGTTAAAAAATAATTATAGGAATTTCTTCTTAGTAGATTTGTAAAACATTTATGCTTTGTGTCAGTAATATTGAATATATTTTTTTATCCTTGACTGTAGGTCTAGAAGTCATTTCGTACGAAGAGGCAGGTGTCACTCTATATACCCCACTTAATCGTTAACAGCGCACATAATTTATTAGCATACTGTGAGTAAATTCAGTCTCACATATTTGAGTTCTTCAGTGGTTTGAACAAGTGTTGATACCCCATTAAATGTTCTAAAATTTTTCATGTTACACCCACAAATGTATTTTAGTGGGATTTTGGGTGATATACCAACACAAATTAGCCAATATCTCTGAGGTATAAAGGAAATGATACATGGTTTTTGAAATATTTGAAAAGTATAAATATGAAAATTGTGATTAAAATTCAGTTTCCCTGAGTCTATATGTGGTAGAACCACCTTTTGCTGCAATTTTTGCTGAAAATCTTTTGGGGTATGTCTCTTTGAGCTTTGCACATTTAGAGGCTGACATTTTTGCCCATTTTTCCTTGCAAAATAACTAGCTCAGTGGAGATTGGATGGAGAGTATCTGTGAACAGTAATTTTCAAGTATTTTCACAGATTCTCACTGGGATTTAGGTTTAGACTTTGACTGGGACATTCAAACAAGAAATTGTGCTTTAATCTAACCTATTCCATTGTAGCTCTGGTAGTATGTTTAGGGTCGTTGTTCCTCTGGAGTTCAACCTACTCCCCAGTCTCAAGTCTTTTGCAGCCGCTAACAGAGTTCATTCAAAATTTCTCTAGCTTCTCTGTCTCTGCTGAAGTAAAGCATTCCCACAGCATGATGCTGCCACCACCATTGCTTGATGGTGGGGATGGTGTTTTCAGGGTGATGGGAAGTGTTAGTTTTTCACCACACATTGGGTTTTGAATTTTGCCCAAAAATGTCTACTTTGGTTATCTGTGATCAGACCATTTTTTCAACTTGCCATGTAGGGGACACAGCTAGCATGTGGAAAAAATGTGCTCTGGTCAGATTAAATCAAAGTTAATGTGGAAAAGTTCAAGGGGTATGGATACTTTTTGAAAGCACTGCATAATACCTTTGCGGCTGTATAGTTCTGGTTTGGAGAACCAGGGGAATTCTGCAAAGCTTGGATGTGTGAAACTGGCCTTAAGCCAATGTAGACATGTGATAACAGCCTCAAGTCCTTCCAAGGCAAGAAGATTTTTGAATTCTGTGTTTAGTGATCTCATAGTCATTGCCATTTAGCAAACTATCAAAGACATTTAAACTTCATTCATAAATACATTGCTCAATTGACCATCCACATATTGTAGTAAACCCCAGAGATCAACAAAGAAATATTTAGTTACTAATCCATTTATCTTAAGTGTTAGTGGAGTACAAGCAATAATCGCTATTGCCTGAAATATACTGGAAGGGAAGTACATGGGACCATTCATGACACTTCATCAGCATTCAGCGCGCAAACAAAGTGACTGCAATGATTGAATACAGGCTCAGACAACTGGCTTTAATCTCCATCTCATTCATTCAGCTTTTAGTTTTGGCACAGCTGTATGATAAACATTTCAACCTTCCTTCTTCTCAGCCCTTGTAACTGGTTCTCATGACTGCATGTACATGTTGATCACATAAACATATTATGAGGTGCCTGGGTATACACAGATAGCTAAACCAAATACATAGTCCATAAAACATATAGATTCATCTGTTATCTCCTGAGGTTTAGTTTAACCCTAGACTAGGTCATTTAAATGTTTCTTTTTTTTTCTACGACAAACAAGTACTCAATCAGAATAATCTAGATAAAAGTAAACATTGTTTTTAGCTCTACATAACGTACTGCTATTTATTTTGTCCATATGAAGGAGTGCGTGCTAGAAATTACAGCAGATCGGGTGACCATGCTGGTGGATGATATTGACAGGCACATGGAAAATGTAGACCTACAGGCAAAAGACAAACCTTGAGGATCAATATCAGTTTTATTGTCATAGATGAAATTCATAGAAACCTCAAGTTTATGGATCATCAGAGAATCAGAATTAGGATGGAGTCACACAAGCGTATGGCATCCAATGCGATATACTAATGACCCTCGGCTCAGGCTCTGCTACAAGCGTGAGCCGAGTGTCATGCAACTGTGATCCGATTACAATTGCGAAGAGAGGGAGGGATTAATCCACCCCATCTTCTACATTGTCATCCTGTGCGTAAATCGCACTGCACTTGGATGACATCTGAATGCAGTCCAATGGTTCTCTCGCACCCATACACTTGTATGGGTGCGAGTGATCCAAAACTCACAAACAATTGCAGCATGCTGTGATTTTTGTCCTCAGACCGATTAGGGCTGAGGAAAAATTCACAGATATTAGCTGCTGTATTGTCTTAAATGGGGCCGAGTGCAATGCTAGATTTTCTCACATTGAACTCGTGTGAGTCATACGTCAGTGTCACTGGCCTAACTGCATAATTAGAACTGTAAACCTGAATAAAGTTGCATGGAATAAATCAAAACAGTTCCCACTTTGTAGTGTTTTTTAAAGGGAAACTGTCACATAAAATAGTACTTCCCTGCAATCATACTTCTAGTCTGAAAGCAAATACCATTTTAAACATATGTAGAGTCTAACTGGATGTTGGACCAAACGGAGAAAAGAGTTTCATAGTTTCAATTTAAGTTTTACCTAAAGCCACTCGATTCCAATCTTTGGGGGAGTACCCGGACATTAAACGTCAGTACAAAGTACAGTGAGCGCGTTGTAATAACTCCCACTGCCCCTTGACTGAAATCTAGCTCTGCAGTGTGTGATGTGTAGAATTGTTGTAGAGAAATAGGACTATTAATTCTATCCGGCTGTTTAGAGAACAGTGACTGCTTTCAGTCCCCAGCGTCGTGAACTTGACAGGAACCAAGTATCTTTACAGAAAATATATACAGTATAATATTAATGTTTATTAATTTACACAGTGCTGTTAATTCCACAGCATTTACATACAATTGTCCACATTGGGACTCACAACCTAGGTTCCCTATGAATATGTTTTTGGAGTGTGGTAGGAGAGCGGAGTACCCGGAGGAAACCCACGCAAACACGGTGAGAACATTCAAACTCCATGCAGATGGTATCCTTGGTGGGATATGAACCCAGGACCCTAGCGCTGATGGACTGCAGTGCTAACCACTGAGCCACCGTGCCGCCCACAACTTCATCACTCTCTAAGTAAGCTGTGGATATGCCATCAATATCTAATTAGTAAAAATCCACTTATCAAAAAAGCATCTGTAAAATACGTTCAACCAGGTAATAGTAAAATCTATGAGTCCTATCTCTGCAATAATGTAATACTTAACTAGAGATCAATGGATTTGCAGAGATTTCAATTTGGAAAATCACATAAATTTTATCAGGAAAATTTGGTTTATAAGGCCCTGTCACACACAGGGATAAATCTTTGGCAGATCTGTGGTTGCAGTGAAATCATGGACATATTGTTCCATTTGTACACAGCCACAAACCTGCCACTGATTGTCCACAATTTCACTGCAACCACAGATCTGCCGCAGACTTATCTCTGTGTGTGACAGGGCCTATAGTGAAATTATTAATGGTAAGTTGAAGGTTCCTTATTATACTTTAGGCCTCATAAAATCTCATATTGTACTCAGACCAATTAGGCGGAGCAGTTCAGTGACATTTATCTCATCCAAATTTAGGATGAAATAAAACATTGTAGCCTGCTGCGAGGGAATGCAAAAATATAATAATAAAGATGTAATAAAGATGAGATTTGCCAATACAAGTCAATTGGTGTGTTTTTTTACAGATAAATTACCATTCTGTAGCATATAACACTGTTAATAGTCTGGTAAATGATTGTAGATTAATAGCTGGTAAGAAAACATTGCATGTCATATGGATGGAATTCGCATGTTATACAGATGGTAGATGAGAAAAATCGCACTCATATAGTACTTGTACGATATATGGAACACAAAATGGATTTCACTTGCCCTTCTCTCTTGGATGAGAATGGGGCCGATTTATTAAACGCTGCTGTGACTCCAAACCTAGGGTCATGTCATATAGGGACAAAAGGGCCTTGTCATTTTGATAGTCCTGGCCTGGAGTGAAGAGGCTGAAAAGGATGTGTGCAACAGGGAAAGAGGAAAAGAAGTGGCTCAGAGGACAGACAGCAGACTGTGAGGGCTTTGAGACAGAAAAGGGATGGGTTAATTTTTATACAGTGTGTCTACCTATATCCTGTCCACCGCCATTGACTTGAGAACGGCGGCAACTATAGGCATAGAAGTGGTGTCTAGGTATAGTAAAGTAGCCATTCGCTATGCAATGAAACCACCTATAGCATCACGTAGTGGAAAACAACGAAGTTAGCATTTTTATCTCAAAAACAGAATGAGATAGAGAAAAAAGTGAAAAAAAAAATTGTAGGGCATCATCAATTCAATACGAATCGACACCTTGCATACAGAAATGCTATGATAAGAATGTGTAAAACTCACAAGGCTGTGGACGTAAAGCGATACCTCATGGAGACCTTCCTACAAATCATTGGGTATGGTGGCTGCGTGGAGTAGCCTCCACGCTCACCTGACCTGACCCCATTGGACTTCTTTCTACGATGACATATCACAGATGCTTGTGCAAACGTGTCACCTACCATATTGCACAACATGCAGCAAGATACAATATGCTGTCCAGAGTCCAGATGTGCATTGCAGCTGATGGTGGCCACTTTGAGCATTAAAGTTAAATGAGCACTATATGCGGGACCAGCATTCAATGTTTTGGGGGGTCATGGGTTTCATATCATAGCATTTCTGTATGCAAGGTGTCGATTCATATTGAATTGATGATGCCCTACAATTTTTTTATTCACTTTTTTCTCTATCTCGTTATGTTTTCGAGATAAAAATGCTAACTCTGTTGTTTTCCACCAGGTGGCGCTATATGTGGTTTCATTGCGTAGCACATGGCTACTTTACTATACCTAGACACCACTTCAATGCCTATAGCTGCCACCGTTCTCAAGTTAATGGCGGTGGACAGGATATGGGTGGACACACTGTAGAAATTTCTAAGCATTTGCCTGAACCTTTATGATTTAACAAAATGGCTACCACATGTCACTGCTATTTTGTTGAAATCACATGAAGCAAATTATCAAAAATCTTAATTCTGGTAATAAGCCATCACTATTATATACATTATTTCTTATGTATCACTTCTTGACTCTATCCACTGCATCCAATTTTCATTTTTACGTTTGCATTTTTATTTACGCATTTTAACCCCTTCCCACCGCAACTCTTATCACAATTTTTGTTTTTTCTTAAAGAGGCATAACTTAATTTAATATTCTGTCCACATATACGTAATAAGTATTGTTTTTTGCGGAATAAGCTTTACTTTTGAGTGACACCATTCATTTTATCACATTGTAATGGGTAATGGAAAAAGGGGAAAAAAATGCAAGAATGGTGAAATTGAGGAAAAAAAAAGAAATTATGATATGTGTATTTTAAATTGTTTTTACGGTGTACATGGTGTGGTAAAAATAACCTACTAATATGATTCCGTTTATCAACACAATTATGGAGATACCAAAGTTGTCCAGTTTTTTTTATTATTTTAGGGGTGAAAGAAAAATCTGATGTTTTTTCTGAGTGTGTTGCCATTTTTTTAAACCTTTAAAATTCTATTTTTTTCAGTCAATGGAGCTGTTTAAGGGCTTATTTTTAGTGGTGCAAGATTATGCTTTTATTAATATCAATTGGAGATGGATATATTTTAATTAAGTCATATAGCATCCTTTGCAGGATTGTGGTGACCCCCAAAAAATTCCATTTTGGCGCTTTTACTTTTTGTGGTTTACATTGTTCACCTATTATTTTTTTTATTTTGATAAGTCAGTTTTTATATATATATATATATATATATATATATATATATATATATATGTATAAAAATAATGATCTTGACTTTAATGGGGAGGAGGGGGTGATTTCAACTTTTATATATTTTTCTTATTGCTTTTATAAAAAAAATAATTTTCTTTGGACATGTAGAAAGAGCACAGTGTTGCTACATATACTAAAAATCATCTACTCCTTTGTGTTGCCTGGCCACAGGCTTGGTTTCAAGGAAGCTCTGTAATTAAAAGCACGGAAGTCTTCAATTGACACCCGGCAGTCAAAGCAACCCATTGGCACCCTGTGATAGTGACACAGGAGCGCTGATGGTTGCATAGAATGATCCACTCCACATGCTCAGAGCTTGATAGTGACTTTATACAAGTTAACAGTTGTGGGCAGAGTTGCACCCCACAAGTGGCTGATAGAGACAGGACTTAGCTGTAAGTGCTCATTCAGACTACTGAATTTTTAGTCTGAATGCAATTCAACAAAATATTGGATCTCCATCGCATTTTGTCACAATTGTCTCCTTGTTTTTGGAGACTAGTGGCAGATTAAGGTGTGAAGCCCCTTATCTTTACCTAGGGCTCAGCATTTAAATGTAATGTCGTTTCCTTTGGCACTGAAGTAGTTAATGTCAGGTCTTCTGTTTGCAGCTCTGCTGCAGTTGAGGTTAGCTGCACCTGTTTTGTAGTCACACCCTTTGTGCTTAAATAGCCAGGTCTCCTAGTAAGCTTTGCTGACTATACAAACCAGTTGTATGAAAGCCGCCTTGGTGGAAGGAGCTGCTGTGGATAGTCCTGAAGTCTTATCTGCTCATTTTTTGGTTCTTTATTCCCTGTTTGTCTCCCAAACCTTTTGTTTCTTTAGTGCAGTGGTGGGTCTAGTGAACCTCACCTGCCTCTTACTAATCAGGGCTTCTATAGGGTTTCTTAGAGATCTAGTGTGCTGCTCGACGACAGTTGCACAAACTGTATAGGGACTGCTTAGGAGACAGGGCAGCTCAGGTGAGGTTAGGAGGTGACCATTTACCCTCTCGCTATTGCCAGGGCCCACCATTGTTATTGTGTCCCCGGTGTTTCCCCCTTGTCTGTGGTGTCGTTTAGGTGTTTTTTGTTGTGCGTCAGACCTTGGTTGGTCTGACAGCGCTCAACTCGCTCATAGCATGACACATTTTGAATGTTGTTTAACGAGGTAGTTGGCATGTCCGATTTATTCCTTGGACTGAATATACACAATTTGTCTCCATAAATTGGATGAGACTCACACATTTAAGTGTATGGTTGTGAGAAAAAATTCAGATGCCACAATATAGCATCCTATTTTTATGGATACATTACAGTTCTGCAGAATAGGAAACTATAAATGGTCTAGAAAATTTTTAAAAGCTGGTAGCAATAAATTAAAAGATTGCACATAGACTGCACATGGATAACAGGAGTGCCCCATCACACACACCTGCACTCTGCACTAAGATACAGGTATATCATTTTGCACTAATGGGTTAAAGACAAGTGATTGTTTAAAAAATGTTATTCTACAAAACACAAGCCATACTTCTACAAATTTTAAAGTTGCCAAATCAACTCTCCAATCTTTATGAATAAATACATTTAAAAAAAAATTCTATACTATTGATTATTATATCATTGAATTGTCCGTTTTCACTGAGCATCTCAAACCAAGTGAATTGTTTCTAATATTTCTCATAGCATAGCAGCATAATACAGAAGTACATGACAAAATTAATTTAAAATATTCTTCTCATGGTACAGAGAACAAAAGAAACCAATAATCAATAAATTACATAAAATACCAATCTTATTTTTTCAACTGAGAAAAGGCTAAACATTTTTTTTTCAATTGTTTTATTATATTTGAAATATAGGTTGCTGTAGAAATTATATATGGCTCAGATGTTCTGACAAATTACAATAAACATGGTCACAAAAGAACATATGTTCAACTATCCTAGAGGAGTATGAACCTGTTTATAACAATGGCCTCAAAGGGCTAGTACGTGAAACACTTGTGTGGAAATAACCAGTGAAGACAGATGTAATGTCAATTGTATCAAAATACAGTACATTTTATGGAAGACTTGGCCAATTTCTTAATTTGATTCATTACTATATTTACAGAGGTGAGTCAACATAATTTTACATCTCTTTGCTATACAAAAATTTCAAATGTTATTTATTATATTTGATGTATTCTGCACATGTTTATATTGTTTGTAAATCAATATATTGAAAGGGAACCTGTCATGTGAAAAAATGCTATTAATCTGTAGATATGGGGTTAATCTGCAGGTTAATAGTGTTCTTAACCTGCCCAACGCCATCACTTAGAGCTCTGCTGCTGGGAGGAAATTAGCTTTATTCTTCCTGGCAGCTTTTGGCTTCAAGACGCAGGGATGGCGCTGTATGGCTTCAGTCCCCCCTCAGTGTATAGTAAGTGGTGGCTTTGTCTGCGCCTAATGCACTGACTTAAACCGGCAAAGTATCAATAAACCAAATTTGCAGCAAGAATTTAAATGTTTCTCTATTCGGTGCTGGGGTTTATGTTACAATATTATAGCCCTATACCATAGTCTATAGTCCTTTCCTTGAGAATGTCTCCATTTACCAGCAATGTGCAAACTTCTCTTCACATACATAGTTTTTCATATGACAGGTTCCCTTTAAAATATTGCTAGAATCTCCAAATTATTAAGAGATGTAAACTGCTTTCAGAAAAAAAATACATTACACCTAATGAAGAAATTACTGATGTTATAGATGAAAAGTGAAATGATAAAAAAGAAAAGGAATGTTTTCAAAAAACTAAGTTGCTGTGATTGACTTCAATTCATCTACTTAAAGCACCACTCCAGCGCAATTTTGTTAATTTTACCCCTAGCATGGTCCTTTAAATCTAAGTCCACTGACCCCTGAGTTATACTCACGCTTTGGCAGCTTTACCTTTTTTCGACATTGCTCCTGTACCATGGTGCCATCCTTTGTCCCTAACTTCTGACTGGCCAAAAGTCAGAACTTAAGTTACAAGCTCTCAATACAAGTCTACGAGAGCCAGAACATAATTGCTTTAATTTGTGACCTCCGGTGTACTCCAAGAAACACTGGAGCTGCCAGCAGGTCACAAACTGAGGAAGATCGACTAGAGTGGCAGTGAAAGAGGGTGAGGCTGTTGGAGTGGGAGTATGAGAAAGCGGTCAGTGGACTTAAGACTGCTTTACATGGTACGACCGATTGTGCAATTTCATAATCGATCGTACCCGCCCCCGTCCTTTTTGCGTCCTTTTGATTTTGGGCAAATCGCTGCCCGTGGCGCACAAAGTCGGTAACCCCCGTCACACATACTTACCTCTCGTGCGACCACGCTGTGGGCAGCGAACGTCCACTTCCTGGAGTGGGAGGGACGTTTGGCATCACAGCGACGTCACACGGCCGCCGGCCAATGGAAGCGGAGGGGCGGAGATGAGCGGGACGTAAACATCATGGCCACCTCCTTCCTTCACATAGCCAGCGGCTGCCGCGTGACGCAGGTGAGCTGCTGTTCATCGTTCCCGGGGTGTCACGTGGAGCGGCGTGTGCTACCACGGAAACGATGAACAACTAAATTAAACGATATTATGGAACCTAGCGAGCAGTACACGACTCACGATTTGTGAGCGATACTGCGTCGCTAGGAGGTGTCACAAAGGCCGGCATCGCCAGCGATGCCGGATGTGCGTCACAAGAACCATGACCCCGACGATCTATTGCACGATAGATTGTCTGGTGTTAAGCAGCCTTTAGACTTAATGCACCAATTGACTGGTAAAAAAAAAAATGCTGGAGTGGTGCTTTAGACTGATGAAAGTTTTTTCCAGCTCTGGCTTAGCTTGAGCTGATAAAATGTGATTTACTAGACAAGGCCACCCTTTTCCACTGATCCAAGGTCCAGTTATAATGTTAACTTGTCAAATATAGCAACTTAGGAATCCCCATGGGTACTGTGATTGGTCAACGGCCCATAATCAACTGTATTTTGACATATTTTAATTATACCAGGTTCAAATACTTCAGTAGTTTGTGCTACAGAAGTTGTTCTGTGGGATCATACTTGACGGGCTAGCTTATTCTTCAAATACCCATCAATGAGCATTGAATGAAGCTGGAAAGAAAATCACCCAAATAGTGTCTTATCCAATGTAAAAAATGAAGAATAACTTAAAGAGGCTCACCTCTTGTGTTGTGCAGGTCCCAATCACCATAAACGCCTCTAGGCCATTGCAGAAAACCAAGTGGAGATCAAACAATGGAAAAAAAGAAAGGATAATCTCCTGCGCCGTCGCAAGGTCAGAACATATGATTGTCCTGATGAAGAAGTCTTGATGACTTTGAAACCAATAAATCACATTCTACCTCATACCGTTTGGACCTTATCCTTTCTTCCTTTCCATTGTTTGATCAATGAGCATTGGACATGCATAACTATGTTGCCAGTTCACATACTATCCTCCCTTGAACCACAATGCTAAACCTGAAACACGACAAGTACTGCTGTTTCTGAGCTGTCCTGACCTAGTCGGCCACTCATGAAAATGTTATTATTAATTAGCTCAGTTTTATTCTTAGACTTGTCCAGTTTCCTAGACAATTTTGCTGTTTTCTTTAGCTGTCTTTTATATGGCAACTCTTAAAAGTACCATGGCAATCGGATAATCAGTGCTATTTGCTTCATCTTATACTGATTTAATGTTGCAGTAGATAGTAGTCATAAGGTGAAAAAATAAATAAAAGCGCAAAAGAAATTGAAATCTTCAGTGACATTCACGAGTTCTCCAGTATTTATTTCACTATAATATTTGAAATGATCAGTAAGAGTTATTCTAACCTAATTACAGAAAGGTAACACTTGGTAGGAAAGTTCTCTTTCATTTTCTGATTTTTTTTAACTTATTAATTTAGTCATTCCTCAGATTTCAAACCTGAAAAAGGTTTTTTATGTAAGGAATCTGCATGTTGTACAGTTCTGACAGCTGGAAATTGTAAAATAACATCTCAAATTGTTTTCAGAGTAGTACTCAGAAAGATTCAAATCTCCGTATCCATAGACTGGAACAAAAAGACTCGTGGGCTGACAGAAAATATTATAGTCTTTGATGAAATAAAGTCCTTGACCTGTAATCAAAATTGTGGGACATAGCTCACTTCAGATAATTCAAACTCTTGAAAATACTTTTGATTTACACTAAAGTAAGTAAATAATATTGGAGGTTTATCACAAGTGCTAAGACTTCTCTACAGGTTCATACTATATGAGCTTTAATGTAGAGGTGAGCAAATGCCTTAAGGAGCAAATATTCTGGAAATGTGGAAATTGCAGGCAAGAATCAAGAGTTTTAAAAGGTTTTGCAAAAGATATAACAGTTTGAGAGATACACTGCTATTTCCTAAAGCAAATCCAAAGACTGCCCAGCGAGTAACCTCTTGTAGGAAACTACTGAAACTACTGTAGCTAAAGAACCAGATTCCTGAAAATCTTCCACCAGACAATATATACCTATGATGAATACATAGAAAAGTTTTTGAGGAGTTATCCATTATCCTATGGATATTTCCTTTGGATACATTTCAAGTTTATAATTCACATTGAATTGTGCAACCAATTTCCGTAAATAAGCAACTTCGTCTACCTACACAAAATGATGAATTGATTTCTTAGTTTTAACATTTGTAGTAATTGCTCATATAAAGAATAAGCGAAAAAAATAATTTTTGAACATTCACCCATGTGTAATTAACAAATAGGTGAATGTTCACAAATTACTTTTTTCACTTATTCTTTATATGAGCAATTACTACAAATGTTAAAATTAAGAAATAAATTCATCATCTTGTTTTCTTGTATAGCTAGACGAAGTTGCTTCTTTACGGAAATTAGTTACACAATTCAATGTGAATTATAAACCTGAAATTTATCCTGGTATTTCTAAAGGAAATATCCATAGGATAATGGATAACTCCTCAGAAACCTTTCTATGTATTCATTGCAGGTATATATTGTCTGGTGGAAGATTTTCAAGAATCTGGTACTTTAGTTACAGTAGTTTTAGTAGTTTCCTACAAGAGGTTACTCACTGAGCACAATTTGAATTTAGGAAAAAGTTAAAGAGAAACTAAACAAAAAATAACATATATATATATATATATATATATATATATATATATATATATATATATACATATATATATATATGCTAATGTGCATTGAATGCGTTGTACAGAAGTAGAACATTCTGTTTATATTTCAGTAAATTCTGCCTCTACTCTTTGATGACACTCAATATACCAGACACAGCCCATGTACTAAAGTCGTGCGATTTAAAGAATATATATATATTTCTTGAGAAAATAATAGTTCCATTTAGTCACAAATAATTACAGTTGAAGGCCTAGTTCTCCTTTGCTTTCCTGTTAGGTTGGGGCTACATGGAGACTTTCTTGCCCTTTACAGCACAACCTTCTAGTAAAGTGCACAAATGTCTGAGTACAGAATCATTTATTTGTGAATGTAGAGGTTGAATCATTTGCACAGCTCACTCCCATTACTTTTGTGGGAGTCCATAAAATAAATAGGTGCAAATGGACAGCTATTTTCAATAATCCCATATAAGGCTATGTGCGCACACTGCGTTTTTTTGACACTGCGCTTTTGGCCGCTAAAAACGCACAAAAACGCACCTGCGTCGAAAAAACGTGGCAAATTTGCCGCGATTTGGTGCGTTTTTTTGCTGCGTTTTGCTGCGTTTTTGCTCACTGCGTCCTTATGCGTTTTTTATCAGTGAACAAAAAAAACAAGGTCTGATGTAATTTCCTTCTTCAATGTGTTCTTCATTCTCCACTAGTGTATGCAGAAGAGCAGACAGCTGCAGAACTACAAGGCTCAGCATACTCCATCCAATAGTGTATGCAGGAGAGCAGACAGCAGCTGCAGAACTACAAGGCTCAGCATCCTCCATCCAATAGTGTATGCAGGAGAGCAGACAGCAGCTGTCGAACTACAAGGCTCAGCATCCTCCTTCCAGGACTGTATGCAGGATTTCTTTGCCCCCCCAAACAAAAAAAATGACGTGGGCTTCGCCATATTTTTGTATGCTAGCCGGGTACAGCAGGCAGGTACGGGCTGCCCCCAACCCCCAGCTGCCTATTTGTACCCGGCTGGGAACCCAAAATATAGGGAAGCCCTTTTTTTTTAAATTATTTCATGAATTTCATGAAATAATTTAAAAAAAAAATGACGTGAGCTTCGCCCAATTTTTGAGTCCAGCTGGGTACAACTAGGCAGCTGGGGATTGGAATCCACAGTGCAGGGTGCCCATGCTTTCTGGGCACCCCGCTGTGAATTGCAGTCCCGCAGCCACCCCAGAAAATGGCGCTTTCATAGAAGCGCCATCTTCTGGCGCTGTATCCAACTCTTCCAGCTGCCCTGATGCCGGGTGGCTCGCCGGGTAATAATGGGGTTAGGGCTAGCTGTATAGCTGGCCCTAAGCCCGAAATTCATGGTGTCATGCCAATATTAGACATGGCCACCATGAATTTCTAGTAAAGATTAAAAAAAAACACAACACACAGAAAAATATTTTTATTAGAAATAAAACACAACACAATTAGTGACTCCATCTTTATTGAAATAAAGAACCCCCCCTCCGCAGTAATCCTGGGTCAAGGGTCCTGCGCCGTCCAATCCGGATCCAATATCATCTGATCGGTTTGCTGGAAGGCAAAGTGATCAGATGATGTGTCAGGTTCTAGGGGCTGAAGCACATCACACATCAGCTGATTGTATAAAAGCCGATTATACAATCAGCTGATGCATCAGTGCAAAAAAAAAAAAATACTCACTTATGTGCTGATTACCGGCAGCTCCTGCAGCGATGGGGCGGGAGTCTGATCCCGTCCGATCGCTGCAGCAGCTGCCGGTAATCAGGGATGAAGTCTCCTGACGCATCCGCTGATACCGGCCGGGCGCCCGTGTTACCGCGATACTTACGATCACCTGATGCGTCAGGTGACTGCATCAGGTGATCCATCGCCAGGTCCTGCATCCATCGGAGCTTTCCCGGCCGTCTGCACACAGCCGGAGCGTGGGTGGTGATACCGTGAGAGGATCTGGGAGCGGGCATGGCACCGGGACCCTGCAGACAGGTGAGTATAACTTTTTTTTTTTTTCTACTGTTAACTTTTGTTTTCGCAGCCGCTTCCACCTCCCGCCCAGACATGGCGCCGCACGGCAGCATACATGCACAGGACGGGAGGTGGAAGCGATGGTGACGGTACCGGGAGGATTCACGCTTCTGTATTTACTGACAGAAGGAATCCTCTTCCTGTACACGTCACTTTACTACCCACCTCCTGCGTTTATAGCTGCGTTTTTGGTCTTAGAAACGCACCAAAATGCCCCAAAACGCAGCTATTTGCATTTCTCATTGCGTCTTTCAACATCCCATTGCACTCAATGGATGAAAAGCGCAGTGAAAAACGCAGAATAATTGACATGCTGCGTTTTTGTGGCACCACAAAAACTCAGCTGAAAAAAACAGATGTGTGCGGACAGCAAAAATTAAAACTCATAGACTTTGCTGGGGAAGCAAAGTCCTGCAGTTTTGAGGCCAAAAACGCACCCGAAAAACGCGCAAAAATGCCGCGAAAAACGCACTGTGCGCACATAGCCTAAGTGAATTAAAGGGTTGTGCAATCAAGACTATCTTTTCATCTTAGTTGGATAGAGCTGGAAAAACTCTCTTGTAGAGTTGAGCAAGTTTCAAAATATTTGTATTTGCGAAACTCATAACAAGTACTGTGTAATACTCGTGTATTCATTCCGAAGCGTGTGCTATGCAAGTCAATGGGAAATGCGAGTAAGTTTCTGTTAGACTCCAGGCGAAAATTACTCGCATTTCCCAATCAGCAGAAAATTATTACTCGCATTTCCCATTGACTTGCATTGTACTCGTTATTTGGAACAAATATGCGAGTATTACACCGTACTCATTACAAGTATAGTGATTACAAATATGTCGAAACTTGCTCAATTCAACTATTTTGCTCTGCAGCTGTCTCTTCTAGAAAAGTTCAATTTAGCTCCTTACTACATGTAAAGTTTGGGAGAATGCAAAAAGGATGCTCAAAATAAAAGGGAACCTTGGTGTTTGGTTGTAGGAAGAAAATAAAGTAATAGTCTTCCTATAACTATATAATAATAATATAATAATTTTTATTTATATAGTGCCAACATATTCCGCAGCACTTTACAATTCAGAGGGGACATGTACAGACAATATGAGACAATACAAAACAACACAATTCAGATACCAAGAGAAGTGAGAGCCTTGCTCGTAAGCTTACAATCTATGAGGAAATAAGGGGAGGCACAAAACGAGAATGGGGGAGAAAAGCTTGTTATATATGGTCCAGCCATCGATTTAATAGGGGATTCAAAACCAGCTGCGTGGACCGGTCGCCAGCCAGAATTTATACAGGTACAGAGTGTAAAAAAGTACATGAAGAGGAATGGAATCAGAAGATACAGGAAACAAGAATTGGAAATAAATTTTATTAAGGGCAGAGAGGGACTAGATTGGATGAGGGTTGTGAGGTGATAGGCTAGCCTAAAGAAATGCATTTTTAGGGCCGAGAGGGATGATGAGGGTGTTGAAGTAAGCTTGTTTGGAGAGGTGAAGGGCAGCCTTGTATGTTTTGAGAATAAGCTTATAATGGATGAAATCTTCGGCTAGATTGAATTTTCTCCACAGATGTTCAGTGCACCTGGAGCATCGCTGGAGGAAACGTGTTTGCAACATGTGCCAGGGCTGCTGTCTGTGCTGAGTTGCTCTGCGTGTAGCAGGAGCAGCAGGACCAGCTTCATCTAGGGCACTCTGCAGGGTTTCATTATAATGTTTTATAGCTGCATTTCCAGTCAAGTAAGTTGTGCCGAAGCAGAGAATAGTCAAGGAAAGTCCTATAATCACACTCAATGATCCTTTAGTGTCATCCTACTCCACAGACTTTGTCACTTATGGGTATAGCTCTCTAATTGTGTAGAGATTGTTGACTGTTTACTGCCACCGCTGCTGCTCAGATGAATAGAACTGTATGGTTGCAGGGAGAATATGACTTAATTTTATTCTTGAAGCCAAACAACCCCGCATATGATTATAACATTATTTATATTTTTAATTTGCACACTACCATTATGGTTTCAGGTAAATCCTTTTTTTTTTTAATTTCACGACAGGTTCCCTTTAACCAATTTTGCAATTCCACTAAAATTGCATGGCTTAATCTGGTTGATGGATCTTGATGTTAATAAAGATGAGATACAGCTAAGAATGCCTATTATCTAAATTACACAAGCCTTTTATGTCCTTTTGATACAAAAGAAGCAGGCATATATATCTGATGAAAATATATATGTAAATATAATCATTTTGCCAGTTTTATTGTTCCCTTTTTAGCATAGCGCTTACAGTTTTTAATTATACTTGTATATTGATGCTTTTTATGACTTTTCTAGTTTGTCTCATATAATACGCAAAGCTATTTTTAAAATCATAAAGCATTTCCATTTTTACTCTACAAGGAAATTCTAATGCATAAAAGTTTTATTAGCTGCATATTGTTAAATAAATATGAGTGTAGCAGTAATATATCCAAGACTATCAAACCTAATGACAACATATTTTTCATAAGCCCCATCTATGTAGTAAACACCGCTACTTATTAAGTATTTCTCCAAACCAATTATTCTTAACAACAGAAATCCTTCTTCAATAAAACAAAGAATGGATATGTTAATTAAGCTGTGCATTGTCATTACCATCTGAGCCAAAGAAATACACAGCAAATATTGTAGCTCAGATTAGATAGTCTTCAAGAAGTAATATTTCAATTTTCATACAATAGAATTGTAATCTGATTCTCCGCTAAGATGGTTTAAAGCAATCATTTATGGTGCTACAGTGATTATTCAAAGAAGCCTCAATTGCGAATCAATGTAATTTCATTAAAAACAGATGCCAATGCTTATGCTGCTATTGATACATCACAGAGATTGCATGTATTAATGTGTGAACTACTCCAAGCACCACCAACTACTGCAGATGAATAGGGCTCAATATAACTTGCAGAAGGGTTATATAAATATCTGCCGCTCATTACTTCAAGGTAAAAGTCTTGTGTATAAGATATAAAATTCTCTCCAATATTCTATTGCATGTTTGTATAACATTTCAAATTGTTCGGCCACAACAAGTTGTGTAAATGAAGATATCTTTCAGTTGCTCTATAGGTTTAAAAAATAGTGAACACTAATTGGTGTTGTCTAGGATCCCCCAAACAGCAATCTCAGGGGATGTAACTTGCACTTTTCCCACTCAAGCTTGTAAAAAAAGATGCAATATGAGCTAATTAGTGAACGTGCTCTCTTGGTGCTGCCAATTATCCTACAACATACATCCTCCCTGACAGCAAACTTGATAGATTCATATTGAGTTCTACAGTAAAAACACATATAGCACCACTAGCAGAGATTGGATTATTCTGCTATGAGCCATTTGCATTTTTCCATAAATATCTACAACATTATTTTATTTCTGTGAATTGTTACAATACATATTTTGAAAAATACCATCAAATCTTTTATTTCCATGCCTTAACCCCTTCAAGACATACGACGTAAACTTACGTCCTATGTTGTGTCCCTGCCTTTGATGCCAATTCACACACCAAGCCTGCATCTTTCCCTGCACATGACAGTTGATATAATCAGCCATGATGTGCCTCTAACAACTACGGCTGAATTGGAGATCTGTTCACAGCTGTTAACGAGTTAAATCCAGATGTCAATCTTTAACTCGGATTTAACTCTCCAAACCATCACTGATTGTGGAAGCTTCACACTAGACCTTAAGAAGCTTGGATTGTGGCCTCTCCACTCTTTCTCCAGACTCTGGGACCTTGATTTCCAAATGAAATGCGAAATTTATTTTCATCTGAAAACAACACCTCGGAAAACTGAGCAACAGTCCAGTTCTTTTTCTCTTTGGCCCAGGTAAAACGCTTCTTGTCATGAGTGGCTTGACACAAAGAATGTGACAGCTGTAACCCATGTCCTGGATACGTCTGTGTGTGATGGCTCTTGAAGCACTGATTCTTGCAGCACCACTCCTTGTGAATCACCCCCAAATTTTTGAATGGCCTTTTCTTAACAATCCTATCAAAGCTGCAGGTATCCAAGTTGCTTGTGAACCTTTTTCTAGCACACTTTTTCCTTTCACTCAACTTTCCATTAATTTGCTTGGATACAGCACTCTGAGAACAGCCAGCTTCTTTAGCAATAAACTTTTGTGGCTGACCCACATTGTGGAGTATGTCAATAACTGCCATCTGGACATCTGTCAAGTCACCAGTCCTACCCATGTAGCCTACTGAACCAGACTAAGGGACCATTTTAAATGTTTAAATGCTTAGGAAGCCTTTTCAGGTGTTTTGTGGTAATTATTCTAATTTTCTAATTTTCTGAGGTAATCACTTTTGGGTTATCATTTTCTGAAAGCCATAATCATCAACATTAACAGAAATAAACACTTGAAATAGATCACTCTGTGTGTAATGACTCTATATAATATATGTTTCCTTTTTGGTATTGAATTACTGAAATAAATGAACTTTTTGATGATATTCTAAGTTACTGAGATGCACTTGTATCAAATATAAAATAAATCAAGAATTAAGTTTTTCTTGGGCCATCACCACATTGCAGTAAAATACGATAAGAGGCAATCAAAACACTGTATCTACCCCAAAATGATATCAGTAAAAATGTCAGCTCAGGGCACAAAAACTAAGTCCTCACTTAGACCTAGATTCCAAATAAAAAAAAGTTATAAAACTCAGAAAATGAAAAATGTAAAAAAAAATGTTTCTTATAAATTTATATATATTTATACTACTTAAATGAAAAAAACTATACATGTTTGGTAATGATGTATTCACACTGAACTGCAAAATCATATTGCCAGGTTATTTTTACCATATAGTGAACATGGTAAATATAAAAACCTCAAAAACTCAATTGTGGAATTACACTATTTTTGCAATTTCGCCGCACTTGGATTTTTTTTCCCTATTTTTTAGTACACTAAATGGTAAAATTAATGGTGTCATTCAAAAGCACAACTTGTACTGCAAAAAGTAACCTTCATATGGCTATACTGATGGAAAAATAAATGGCTCTTGGAAAAGGATGAGGGAAAAAAACAAAAAGGAAACAATGGAAAATGGCTATGGCATCAATGGGTTATTGTTCACTTACATTGCTCCATTATTGTAAATGTCAATTCCTAAAAATGCTTGTGCGCAATACTCATGCAATCTAAACAGGCTGCAGATCACTCCCAAGAACTAGCAAAATGCTCATTTGTCAGGTGATATGAACTTTTGGTTTGAACATCTTTCCTGGCAGCACATCCTCCTCTGCAAATAAAACAAAAGGCCCCTTTACACACTGCAACATCGCTAGCGATATCGCTGTAACATCACCGGTTTTGTGATGTTATAGCGACATTGCAGTGTGTGACACACATCAGCGACCTGGCCCCGCTGTGAGGTCGCTGATCGCTACAAGTCATTCAGGACCATTCTTTGGTCCTTTGTTTTCTGCTGCGCAGCATGTATCAGTGTGTTTGACACCGTTACAATGACATCGTTAGCGACCCAGCCCATAGGCGTGCTAGTGTTCCCTTTCCAGCAAGGTTGTTCTGCAGGTCCGTATCGCTGCTGTGTCGTTGGCCAGATTTGCCTGTTTGACAGTTCACCAGCGACTGTTAGAGACTTTCCAGTGATCCTGGCCAGGTCGATATCGCTGGTGGGATCGCTAGAAAGTCTCAGTGTGTAAAGGGGCCTTAACACTGTAGAGAACAATGACAACCTATCCACATGGAAGGGACCACTACAGATTGCTCAGTGCCGATGTGAAGCACAGTCTGCCGGTGTACACAGTCCACCTGATAGAGAAATATTTATCCATTGGAGGTTATTTAACACCTGAAAATCATCTAATATAAACAGATCTGTAGTTGGCTATTCGCTATATTTTATTCACTATATTCTCTGTCTTTTTTAAAAAAATATTCAAAGGTCAAGCCCTATATAAACATTTAACCTAGAACTGACTCATATGTGAGCAACCTGCTAAATGTTAATGTATGTGGCTGGAGGAATGTGGGAGCGGATTTACATGCATTTGTAAATTACAACAATATCCTAAAATACTAATTCCACTCTGATAGATGTTTTCTTGCCTGCTAAAATGGGACTAAGTTGGACTTTTTAAGGGTCAATATCATTTTACACAAATCAAGCACAGTGTGAATCACACTAAAAATAAGTAATCCTTCCTTTCTCTAAATGTAGTGAAAGATGGAAAAATGTGAAAATATTTTAGCAAATTTTTTTAGGTATTTCAGAGAGCTAACTTATATATGTTTTTCCAGTAATGTTGATTTTCATTAAAAAAAACCAGCAATTTAGCAATTATGCACTTTCTTTCTTATTCTTGTTGTTTAACTAGTGTTAAAATGGGAAGAGAGGTATGGGTGGACTTTTTAATAAAACATTAGTATCGCTTAATTATTTATATTTTCTTAAGATAAAGTTTTTGCTATGTTATTTGAGAGTACAATAAGATAGGAGCAGAGACCCTGATTACAATGATGTGTCAATTACAGGGCTGTGTTTTGCTGTTTCATTACAAATCAGTGTTTTATCAGCAGAAGATTATCTGTTGCCTCTTGCATTCGAGTTTAAAGGTACCGTCACACTTAGCAACGCTCCAGCGATCCCACCAGCGATCTGACCTGGCAGGGATCGCTGGAGCGTCCCTACATAGTCGCTGGTGAGCTGTCAATCAGGCAGATCTCCACAGCAATCAGAGATCAGCCTCCAGCCACCAGTGACCCGTGTAACGACGCTGTGCTTGGTAACCATAGTACACATCGGGTTACTAAGCAAAGCGCTTTGCTTATAGTTACCCGATGTGTACCTTGGCTACATGTGCAGGGAGCAGGGAGCCGGCTTCTAGAAGCTGCGGACGCTGGTAACCAAGGTAAATATCGGGTAACCAAGCAAAGCCTTTGCTTGGTTACCCGATGTGTACCTTGGTTACTAGCCTCCGCAGAAGCCGGATCCCTGCTCCCTGCACATTCAGATCATTGCTCTCTCACTGTCAAACACAGCTATGTGTGCTTCACAGTGGGAGAGCAACGACCAATAAATGGTCCAGGACATTCATCAACGACCGGAGACCTCCCAGCAGGGGCCAGGTCATTGCTGGATGTCACACACAGCGATATCACTAGCAAGATCGCTGTTGTGTCACAAAAACCGTGACTCAGCAGCGATGTCGCTTAGTGAGATGTGGCCTTAAAGGCCCTGTCATACACAACGAGAAAGCTAACGAGATCGTTGCTGAGTCACGGTTTCTGTGAAACAGTAATGATCCCGTTAGCAATCTCGTTATGTGGGACACCTACCAGCGATTAGGCCCCTGCTGTGAGATCGCTAGTCGTTGCCGAATGGTCCACACCATATTCTTCAAAGGCGATGTCCTGCTGGGCAGGACGCATCACTGTGTTTGACACTGTGTAACAGTGATTGCCGAGATCGTTATACAAGTCGCTACTGCGACCTGTATCGTTACTGAGTCATTGGTAAGATCTGACTATTTAGGGTGCTTTACATGCTGCAACATCGCTAGCTATTGCTAGCGATGTTGAGAGCGACAGCACCCGCCCCCGTCGTATGTGCGATATGTGTTGATCGCTGCTGTAGCAAACATTATCGCTACAGCAGCGTCACACACACATACCTTGTCAGCGACGTCGCTGTGACCGCCAAACAATCCCTCCCTCAAGGGGGAGGTGCATTCGGCGTTATAGCGACATCACTGCGGCGTCACTAAGCAGCCGGCCAATAGAAGCAGAGGGGCGGAGATGAGCGGGACGTAACATCCCGCCCACCTCCTTCCTTCCTTCTTTTCCGGTGGATGCTGGTAAGGAGATGTTCGTCGCTCCTGCGGTGTCACACATAGCGAAGTTTGGTGCCGCAGGAACGAGGAACAACATCGCTACTCACCAGACAACGATATTTGGTTTTTGGACGACCTCTCAAACACCAACGAGTTTGACGTCTTTTGCAATCGTTTATGGTCGCTCGTACGTGTCACACGCTGCGATGTTGCTAACGACGCCGGATGTGCGTCACAAACACCATGACCCCGATGATAAATCGTTAGCGATATCACAGCGTGTAAAGCCCCCTATAGACATCTCACCAGCGACCTCCAAGTGACTTACCAGCAATCCTTATCATGTGGAATCGTTGTCAGGATCACTGGTAAGTCGTTGTGTGTGACTGGGCCTTAAGGCTTTGTGCGCATATTGCTTTTTTGCGCGTTTTTTGGGTGCAGGTTTGGTCCCAAAACTGCATGCATTTCCGTCCCCAGCAAAGTCTATGAGATTTCAGTTTTTCTGTCCGCATGTTGCAGCTCTATTTTGGCTGTGTCTTTGTGGTCACCACAAAGATGCAGCATGTCAATTCTTTCTGCATTATTGCTAGCGTTTTTGAGCTCTTCCAGGCAATAGATTGGACTTAAAAAACGCACTAAGCAAAAATGAGGTAAAAAAACGCAGTAAAACATGGCAAGAAATGTAAGTTGAGGGAGCGTTTTTTTGGGACAAAAACGTGCATGTTTGTGGTCCCCACAAAGATGCAACGTGCGCACATAGCCTAACCAGGTCCCTAAAATTGATTAGCAGCTTTATCTCACTATACCATGTACAGATAAAGCTACAAATTATTGCTGTGGGTGGGTTATACCAAGCTTAGCATCTTCTAATTATTGCTGCGGGTGGGTTATACACAGCTTAGCATCTTCTAAATGTGCAGCAAAAGAAACTGTAATTATATTACAACTGCTGCACCCATAAAACAAAATGATACTTCATTGGAATCAGGGTCTCTGTCCCTACCACATGGTGTTTTCAGATTACATAGCAAAAACCTGCTCACAGATTCCTTTTCAAGACCTTAAAGTAGCAATCTTTTAATTGTTTCCATTTTGCAACTTATTAGACCATAAAGAACCAAACTAAGATAGCAACAGCCAGAACATCAAAACTGCACTGTACATTGTGCTGCCATTTTCTTTTGAGATACCACCATAGAAAGTTGATGCATCTCCTCAGTGATGTAGGAAAACTATTTTGAACATGGCTGGAAAAGACTCCATTTAAAATAAATTGTTGAAAATAATGTTCAGGAAAGATGGTGTGATATATGAGATGCTCATCAAAGTAGATTAGAGCCCACATTCAGCTTAGTACAACTGAATTTGGAACAGAAGAGAAAATGTGAAAACAATTTGGCAATATCAATATTTTCATAAATCTTATTATGCTAATGTAACAACATACATCAAAAGGAAGTAACCTGAATGCAAAAAGAGAATGGTACATGAGAATTTAACGCTAGCATATTTTCGGATACCTAGGTAATGATGTCCCAGAACTGTAGTTTATACATTCAGCATTCACAAATCATTCAATACATCATTTACACAACTTACATAGCGGGACTTTGCGTAAGACATAGGCAACAGTGGGATTAAGGCTTTTACCAATGATTCCACAGATACACAAGGAATGGGAATTCACAATTCAATTTTAAAGTTTTATTCATAGTATTAGGACTCAATTAAATATGCATTAACTTTCAATTTGCTTAAATTGAATAAACCCAACCTTAAAGGATTATGTTACTGACAATCCTTGGTTATAGATTGGACAGATCCTTAAGTTGAAGCTCTTAGGTTCTAATAGAAATCTATAACAAGGTGCATCTCCTAATTTATGCATTTAAAATAATGGTGCCTTCTTTTATGGTCAGAGGGGCCTTTAGGGCTCCTCCATCACCAAGTTCAGATGCTACTGGTACCCACTTAACCCCTTGTAAAAGTATAGAGTAAAAAATGCAAACGTGAACTAAATCTATGTATTGATCATTATTTGTACATTTTATATATTTATGTTTTTATAATGTGCTCACAATACTTTAAGAATGAACGAAGAGCATACAAGGAGCAAATTGTCGAAGAACATTAGTATTAAAAAAATGTGTTGTTGATTAAAACAGAAAAAGAGAATCAGTTTACTTAATACTTTACATTCCAACTACAAATTGAGGATAGAGACAGGGATATATTCAGGGCACTAAAGATCACCACAGCTGTGCACATAAAAACCAAGGATTATAGTTTTGGCAACTGTAGCATAGTCTGAGGAAAGTAGGAAAACATTTTAAGGCTACATGCCTTAAGGAGTGTCCTACCTAAGAGAGAACCTAGAGCACAGTATGTGCCAACTCACTCCAATTCTATAACACTAGTTGTCAAAACTGTGTGAGGGGATCACTATGGTAAGGAAAAAGAATTAAAAAACGGGAAAATTGGTTTGTAGGACCGCAGTCCAGCAGCCACTATAACATTCTGAGACCACTGTAAGGCGCTTTTCACACTGCATTTTGTTCTCCATTCAATGGCCTCGTAGTAAACTACGTCTTGTTGCTTGCCTCCAATTAGCATATACATCTGAGAATAATGCACAATAAAGCACACGGTGACTTCATCTGCATCATTATAGTCAATGGCCCCTTTGGCGTATATGCTTGAATTCCATTTTACGGGAAGCTCGGATGTGAACCTTGGGGGACCACCAAATAGAGGACAAAACACAGTATGAAAGGTCCCAAAGGGAGCCATGTGAATTCCCACATATCTGATGCCATCTCAAGTTCTTCTTTTGATTAGCCAGGCTTGCAGAATGTCATGTGTCTATTACACTGCAATGATAACATTGCGCCAGCCCAACTACTTAAAATAATAGCAGAAAATAAGCAATACATCACTACAAGGGTATTCATTTTACATTTCTAATAATTGCACAAGAGCTGACAACAATACTTGACTTTGCACTGTCAGTTAGAGAGTAAAATAATAAAAAAATTACAATTTAATTTTACTGTATTTTTTGTTTTATAAGACGTACCAAATTATAAGACGCACCCCAAATTTAGAGGAGAAAAATAGGAAAAAATAATTTTTAATCTTAAAATATGGGTCCGTCTTATAATCCTAGTGCATCTTAATCCTAATACTCACCAGGGGGGAATGGCAGTAGTGTAGCAGCTCAGGAAGGTCACAGGAGGCAGAACGAAGCTGCGGGCTCAGTGGTGGAGTAGGGGGTGTTGCAGCTCAGGAGGGTCGGCGATACTGCGTGCTTGGTGAAGTCGCTGTAGCAGGCACCATTTATCTGCCGGCAGACTGCTGGGGTGTCATGGTGGCAGCAGTCACCATTGATCTGCCAGTGTTGTCACTGCAGTGGAGGGTCAAAGGTTTTGGTATCTCAGTGGCAGGTGTAATTATCTGACTGCGTGTTCTGTTAAATCACCCGTGGTTGACGAGATGGATTTCAAGAAAATGGCCACGGAGGCGACGTGTGTGCAGATAGGACTTTAACCATTTTCTTGAAGTCCATCACGTCAATCTGCGCACGCGCCACCTCCGTGGTCATTTTATTTTAGTCCATTGTGTTAGCTGGGGCGATTCAATGGAGCCTGAAGTCAGCTCAATGTACCCGCCCCCAAGACACCCTGTCCTGTGACCTCCCCACAGCCCACCAACAGATCAATGGTGCCTGTCGCCGAGACACCACCAAGTCCATCCTGTGACCCTCCTGAGCTGCTCCACTGCTCCTCCGAGCCCTCAGAATCTGCATCCTATGACCCCGCTCCACCACCATTGCCCAAGTAAGCCATATCCATTTTGTAAGACGCACCCCCTTTTACCTCAGTTTTGAGGGAAAAAAGTGCATCTTACAATCTGGAAAATACAGTACATTCATCTTAAATTTTATTTTTTCACAAAACACAATATTTTACAGTTTTGTAACTTGGACATAGATCCAATATTTATTGACTATAAACTGTTGTACAAATCCTGACAGGTATGAGGAGACAGACCACCATTGGCACCATTCAGCTCCTGAAGTAGTAATGAGTGACGTTATGCAACTACTTAAATTACAATGCTGCGGCCTTCTTATGTGACCAAAAGACCTTTAGGCCCCCTGGTTTCAAAGTTCAGTTCTTGACAGATTCAGTTAGATAGAGGGAGGACATGATGTTGGAGACAGCAGACAATCGCTGGTATTTTGTCTATCTATCTATCTACAGCATCGATCTATCTATTCACTCATCTATATATTATCTCTATATGTATCTTTTTTCTATCTATATATTATCTTCTATTTATCTATCTATCCATCTATCTATCCCTCTATCTATCTATCTATCCCTCCCTCTATCTATCTATCTATCCCTCTATCTATCTATCTATCAATCTAGCTATTATCTCCTATCTATCTATCTATCTATCTATCTATCTATCCATGTATCTATCTATCTATCCCTCTTTCTATCTATCTATCTATCTATCTATCTATCAATCTAGCTATTATCTCCTATCTATCTATCTATCTATCTATCTATCTATCTATCTATCTATCTATCCATCTATCTATCTATCTATCCATGTATCTATCTATCTATCTATCCCTCTATCTATCTATCTATCTATCTATCTATCTATCTATCTATCAATCTAGCTATTATCTCCTATATATCCATCTGTCTATCTATCTATCTATCCATGTATCTATCTTTCTATCTATTACCTATTTATCAATCTAGCTATTATCTATCTATCTATCTATGTATCCATCTATCTATCTATTATCTATGTATCAATCTATCCATTATCTATATATTATCTATCTATCTACCAACCCTATACCAATACTAAAAACAGTCTATACTAACTTGGATGCTACAGTTCTATTTTTTATTGTATATGGAATGTCTTTCTTGCTTAAAATTTACACATAAATAACTTTGGTTTTTAATAAACACCATTTTGTTAACAGGAAACATGATTACTTAGTAGTTAAAGTGGATAAATCTCCCAATTAAATGTGTAAATGTATAAAATTAAAATAAAAAATGCGCACCATAAGGCTAAATTAAATTGATTGTTGTTACCCTAGCTGCTTTCCTGAAGTGAGCAGTTGGTTGTATATATTAAATAATTAAAATGATCTAATTAGAAAACACAAGAAAACCAATGGAACTTAATGTGCACTGCTGTGTAACAGCATCTAATGTACAGCAGTTTTAAAATTCATATTGCAACATTTGGTTTCTGTATGTTGCATATTACATTTCGATGTCTCTAAGGAACTAATCATAATTTGTCTAATTTATTACTGCTTCTGTTTCAGAAATGGGAACATTATTCATACTGTCTTTACTGAAAAAAGTAAGAAGGTTGAAATAAAAGATGTGAGATGCTACTGTTGGGTCCCTAAAACCTTAGAATTTGAATTACACACACACTACTAATAAAATATTCCTTTAATGGTGTAATCCATTCTATATGAAAGCGAGCATTACTGTATGTATCCTTCAAATATAGTGAATTTAAAGGTAATTTAAATCTATAGAATGAATGTCAAGGCACACAAAGCAATACTATACTGGTATCTTTTATAGATATGATTCCCAGTCTAGGTTCTGAGAGATCCTGAAGTTCTTCGACCTCTTCTTTTTGTTCAAGAAGCTAACAACAGAAAGAGTTGGCAATTTTACAGTCAGAAAGAGATATTTGTAGAGGTTCCAAAAAGGGCAATGTAGTAGAAAAGGAGAATAAAAATATAAAAATGTGTTAAGTTTTGACTATATGATGCTGAAAATGCATAGCAATTAGAGGGAAACATTGTGATTATAGATATCAATATTATAATATTTGCATTTTATGAAAGAACTAGATTATATAATAGCCAGATTAAAAAAAGTAGAACTTTAAAGAAACTTTTAGGCACATAAAATGTTTTGTGCCCAGCTTGATACGTTGTTACCTTCATCTGTAGATTGGATACGGTAATGATCATTTTAATTAATAATTTCTGCAGACTTTGCTTCTCTTCTGTGACCCTAACTAAACTTTGAAGTTATGATCACAGAGTAAAAAAAAAAAAAATTGTAGTTATAATAGTACACAGAAGAATAAATGTAATCAGAAAAATCTTCAGGCAAGATATATTTTGCAGTAACTTTCCATAATTACCTGCACTAATTACTTCCATTTTATGTTTTATATCACCTGACAATAATTAGTCTTAGTTACTACAAATTATAAATGGATTATTTCACTCAAGTCTTGAAGAAGACATGTTTATTAATTTTAACATAATTTTATGTCAAGAACATGCACAACTAAGTAAAAGAAAAACCCAACATATAGTATAATAAAGATATATGGGCATGTGCAGTACAGAACATAATGACTTATAGTTATTTTTTAAATTATTATAGAACGCTTAAGATCACTCATCACAATATTTTCCCCTTATCTCTAAAAAAGTTAAATGTAAAGAACACAATACATTTTATTTACATAGAATTTTGGAAATTTTGCAGTATATGTGGGTGTGTGTTTAACACTACTTATGTTCAGATTTCTAAAATACGTTCTTCCCCATAGATAAGTACAGATGTTATCATGACATATAAAGTCTTCAGGCCACTTTATACACAGCGACATCGCTAGCGATGTCGCTGGTGAAAGCACCCGCCCCCATCAGTTGTGCATCACGGGCAAATCGCTGCAATCACAACAAGGAACCCATCCCATAAAGCAGAGGTCCCCAACCTTTCTGATCTTAAGAGCCACATGCAGCTTTGAAAGAGGGTTGCAAGCCACATTCAGCTCTGAGAGAGAGTTATGAGCCACATCCAACTCTCATCGCCCCTCATTGTAGTGGCAACCAGAAACCCCATTACTGGTATGACAGCCAAAGGTTTAACACAAAAATCACAGCAAGGCAGTATACCAAGATCCAGGGGTTCTTACGATACCCCATTTAGATCTGCTCTTCTATGTGGGGCTACTCACAAAGGTAATTATCTGGAGACCTGTTCTTCATAACTGTTAGCTACCCCTGGTTCTTATGCACCAAGCTGGAAGACAGCTGCGAGCTACACTTTATGTTTCCATGAGCCACACGTGGCTTTTGAGCCACAGGTTGGGGATCCCTGCCATAAAGGATGCAAATACCACCAGATGTACCCCATTAAGTATAGAGTTAATTTGGTTTCCATTAATGTGTCTTTATCTTACCCACCCCCCAAAAAAACAGCATGCGTTGAAGATAGGAGAAATTGCCACAGAGCACCAAGAGGCTGTGCCAATCTCCTTCTTGGATAAAGGCCGCTTTACATGCTACAATAAATCTTATGATGTGTTGGCGGGGTCACGTCGTAAGTGACGCACATCTGGCATCGTAAGTATGATTGTAGCGTGTAAAACCTCCATGCAATTGTGAATGAATGAAAATCCGTTCATCGCATGCACGGCATTCATTCCTCAAAGATTGAACGTGCGGTTGTGCAATGTTCCCGAGGCAGCACACATCGCAGTGTGTGACACCGCGGGAACATTGAACGACAGCTTACCTCCGTCTGCAGCTCCCGCCGACAATGCAGAAGGAAGGGGGTGGGCGGGATGTTTACGTCCCGCTCATCTCAGCCCCTCCGCTTCTATTGGCCGGCTGCCACGTGACGTTGATGTGACGCCAAATGTCCCTCCCACTCTAGGAAGTGGACGTTCGCCGCCAACATCGAGGTCGTATGGACGGGTAAGTACGTGTGACGGGGGTTAATCGTTTGTGTGGCACATTCAACAAATTGAACATGCCACACATACGATAGGGGCGTTGCAAATCGCATACGATATCGTATGCGAAATTGCAACGTGTAAAGCAGGCTTAAGTCCTTATAATTGCCTAAATTGAATATCACATCTATATATATATATCAATGAGCTGTTAATGCACAATAATATAAGACCTGGGTCCTCCAGAGTGAGAGGTGATATTGTATCTATTGCACTCTAAGAGATGAGCAAATCTCCAGAAATTGAAATTTTGGAGATTTTCTTGAATTTAGCTGGGAACTTTGAATTGCATTAAACTTATTCAAAGCAAATTGAAAGTGCCCAGACTGACATTAAATAACCACAAAGAATAATAAACGGAGGGCTGGAAATGGGTTAAAAATGAAATGAGCATGGCCCAGTCACTCTAGGATATGCTCAAGGACTAGGATTTGGACCATAGCGATCAAGCAGACATTGGGTAGCGAGCTCTGGCAGCAGGACAGGTGATCGGTGAGGTTAGTAAAAATTTTTATTTTTAACAACCTTCTCTTCAGTAAAATAGTCCAGCAAAATGTTGGCCGGTTTCTCACTGTTTAGCTGTATTGGAAGAATCAAATAGTAAAAAAATTGCTATTCTGACAAATCCAATTTTTCGTGAAATATGTAACAAATTCAATTTGTTTCAATTCAAGAGACTAAAGGCTGCTTTAGACTTTACAATTTCCTATGCAATCTCGTATGCTATCGCACACGCCCCCATCGTTTGTGCGGTTCGTGCAATTTCTTGCCCGTGTCGCACAAATGAGTAACCCCCCTTCACACGTTCTTACCTTCCATATGACCTCGTTGTGGGTGGCGAACATCCACTTCCTGGAGTGGGAGGGACGTTCGGCGTCACAGCGACGTCACACGGCAGCCGACCAATAGAAGCGGAGGGGTGGACATGAGCGGGACGTAAACATCCTGCCCACCTCCTTCCTCCCGCATAGCTGGCGGGAGCCGCGGGACGCAGGTAAGCTGAGTTCATCGTTCCCGGGGTGTCACACACAGCAATATGTGCTTTCCCGGGAACATTGAACAACCGGACGTTCAATTTTTAGAAATTGAATGACGTGTATGCGACCAACGTTTTAACGTACAATCTGGGTCGCACGAAGGTTTCACACGCTACAACAACACTAACGATGCCGGATGTGCGTCACTTATGACGTGACCCCGCCGACACATCGTTAGATATATTGTAGCGAGTAAAGCCTGCTTTACTCTGTTTTTGCGTGTTCTGAGGGAATGAGCTGGATTTCGTTTGTTGTGCTGCATTGTGGCTTCTTTGAACTCCACAGTCCTTTCTGCGACCTTCCCTGGGTCTTGAACTTTCTGTTTCATGTCTTCCTTTGGTGTTGTGTGGCTTCTAAAGTTGCCAGACTTCCCGACTACCCCTGAGAGTTATCTACCTTCTGCCTGCGATCAGCATCTCTGCTGCCTGTATGGCAGAGGTATCCAGTAATCCTGTTGCCTGACTCTGCTTGTCAGTAACTCTGCAACCTGTCTGCCAGTGGTCTCCAGTCATCCTGCAACCTGTCAACTAGCAGTCCCTAGTCATCTTGCTACCTGTTAGCTAGCAGTATCGAGAAATTATTTTATCTGTCCACACTTATCAGCACCTCTGCTACCTGTCTGATAGCGGTCTCCAGAAATCATGTTACCTGTCCACACTTGACATCAACGGAGATGAACTAATCCTAGATTTGGTGTTTGGTGTTCATACCACAGACTTTAAAAAATAAAAAAACAGAGTTTGATGTCGGAGATTGGGTGCTTTACGTATGCAAACCACTTGTGTGAGCATCGCTGTGCTCGTGGTATGCTCAGTGCTCTGCTCAGTGCAAGCTGCTTGCAGTGTTTGATTAGCTCACACTGGCGGCAACAATAGCATGATCAGATGTAATGTGCACAAACAAAAAAATGGAAAGAAAAACCTACCCACTCACCCCCGGAAGTGATCTGTTTATGGCTGGCATCATATGGGCAGAAACACAAACTGCCCAATTAGTGACTTCCATTGGGGTTCAGGTCTGTTAGTAGTCTCAAGAAATCCTGTTACCTGTCCACACTCATCAGTAGCTCTGATACGTGTCTGCTAGTGGTCTCCAGAAATCCTGTTACACTAATTGTCACTTGTGACATACATGCATGGCGTATGGCGTGCAGGAGTTAGCCCCATCAGAACCAAGGAAGTACCTGTACGTCCTTGGCCATGTCTATACTTTTAATGCGGGCTTGTGCAGGAAGCCTGCATTATTCCCAGCACATTTCTGATGATCTGATCAACAGACATGTGCAGGTAACAGGGGTTGGTGAATCTCCAATACACCCACTCCTGTTAACCTTCTAGACCACGCAGTCAAACTCTGACAGCATGATCTAACGCGATCCAGCGTGGGATAGCGCTGTTTCCTGCTGCCATCGGCAGCCACGTGATACAAAATGTGTCGCCAATGGATTGCTATGGCAGTGTGGAGTCAGATGATGTCACTGCCATGATGTGTTTCCTGTGAATGCCGACAATGTGCCAGAATTCACAGAACAGCATTTCTCCTGATCAAAGCAATGCTGAAGAACTACTCTGATCAAGAGGAGCGATCGAACTGTGCAGGCATAAAGTTCCCAAGGGGGACCAGTAAAATCGTGAAAAAATGTAAAAAGAAGTTTTCAAAAATCTGAAAAAAAACCCCTATGAGTTCAAATCACCCTCCTTTTGCCACACTGAAAATAAAACAATAATAACAAAAAACACATATTTGGTATTGCTGCATTCAAAAATGTCCATTCTATCAAAATATAAAATCAATTAATCTAATCGGTACACGGAATAGCGAGAAAAAATCAAACCACCAGGATTACGTTTTTTTCATCGCATTCAAATGCAATAACTGGAGATCAAAATGTAAATCTACCCAGAAATGGTATAATTAAAAATGACAGCTGAAGACGCAAAAAATAAGCCATTTACTGAGCCCTCGATCCCCAAAAAATAGAGAATGCTACGGTTGTCGGAAAATGGCGGCAAAAGTGCAATTCTTTTTTTTCTTTCAAACTTCCGAATTTTTTTCACCACTTAGATAAAAGTAACACTATACATGTTTGGTATTTACGAACTTGTACTGACCTGGGGAATCATAATTCCAGGTCAGTTTTACTAAATAGTGTACATGGTAAATAAAAAAAAAAAAATCAATCATATAATTGCATTTTGTTTTGCAATTTCACCGCACTTGGAATTTTTTTCCCATTTCCAGTACAATATGGGGCACTTATGGTTTCAATCAAAAGTACAACTTGTCCAATATAAAACAAGCCCTTTTATGGCTATACCGATGGAAAAATAAAAAGTTATGACTCTTGGAAGAAGGGGAGGAAATAACAAAAATGAAAAACGGAAAATCGCTCGGGGGTGCAGGGGTAATAGATGTGGTACTGAAGAACTAGACAACTAATATGTTTAAAGGGAACCTGTCACCGTTTTTTCATCCTATAAGCTGCAGCCACCACCACCGGGCTTTTATATACAGCATTCTAACATGCTGTATATAAGAGCCCAGGCCGCTGTGTAGAATGTAAAAAACACTTTATATAACTTACCTAACGGTCGCGCTGCAGTGGATTTGAGTCAGATGGGCGTCTCCATTGTCCGATGCCGGCACCACCTCTTTCAGCCATCTTTTGTCCTCTTTCTGTAGCTGGGGTGCATGATACATCCTACGTCATTCACACTCGCCGGCATTGACGTACTGCGCAGGCGCACTTTGATTTGCCCTGAGTAGGGCAGTTCAAAGTATTGTAGTGCGCCTGCACGGGACCGGCGAGCTTGTATGGTGTAGGACGCGTCATGTACACAGGCTTGAGAAGGAGTCTGAAGATGACTGAAAGAGGAGCCGCCGGCACTGGACATTGGAGATGCCCATATGGCCCAACACCACCACAGCGCGACTGTTAGGTAAGTATCATAAAGTGTTTTTTATGTTCTACACAGCGGCCTGGGCTCTTATATACAGCATGTTAGAATCCTGTATATAAGAGCCCGGTGGTGGTGGCCGCAGCTTATAGGCCGAAAAAACGGTGATAGGTTCCCTTTAAGTGCACAGTTAGCACAACATCGAACTGAAAAGAGGAAGGGGTATAGTATTTACATTTCTTTACTCTTCCAGTCTAATTCAAATTTCTCAAAATTATATTTTGAAAATTAAAATACACAATACCCCCTTAGATGTGTTTTAATATGGAGATGAATGGGTAAACCATCTACAGCCAATCAATGTCTTCATTTAATTACTATTAATTAGCAAAAGTATACAGAATGCATTTTTTACCGTCACTGCTGTTGCTCGCCTGTAGGCACCATCTGAACAATATCCTTATTTAGCATGTTCTGCTCTTTTTGACAGCACTGTGGCAAGTTAATTTGCACTGTATTTCGCAGATGAATATTACTGGCCACTGTGAATAAAAGGTCCCAGAAGCTTTGTAGCATAAAATCTTGAGGGCAATAATGTATAATATGTTGAGTTAATATATTACCTTTGTGCATGATTTACATAAAACACAAAGCAAGATATTCAGCAACAGACAGAACACCCAGAACCCTAGAGGAAATTGACTTTAATAAGCACAGAGTATGCTTTCATTTACCGCAGTAGATTTTAGTGTGCATTTACAGGAAGTAATTACCATTCTGGACAAAATATGAATATCCAGTAATATTTATTATTACTCGATAATGGTATCTAGAATAGAATCTCAGCTAAATAAATGATACTAAACTTTCACAAACTAACTTTGCTTTCTGCTTACAATAACAGCTCACCTTGCTTTGGGTTCATCTACTTTACTGCAGAATGTAGAAACACATCTAATATATAGCCCAATCTATTTCAATTTATGCCTAATTATGGCATGTAGCCACACTCAAGGATTATCTCATAAATAACATGTGCAAAGCTGCTAAACACTATTTACAGGAAGCATTGATTTATACAGAAAAGTACAAATAATCACCACTATGATAGACATAGTACATCAAACAAAAACCATTAAAAAAGTAGGGTCTGATGTTTACAGTTCACTTAACATGCAGTGGCGGATTAAGGGGGAGCATTCTACTAAATACACAGTTTAATGCTGCTATTCTGAATTATTGCTTCTCAGCAACAGTCATATACAGTGTGATAAGTGTAGATATTTTTGTATATATATATATGTATATATATATATATATGACCACAAAATACCTTTTTAAATACATATATAAGGCCAGTAACTGAGATAATATATCCAACAAAAAACAAAGTTTACGGCCAAAGTATAACAATTTTATTAATCAAATCACATAAATACATAATAATACAACAAGGTACCACAGGTATAAAAGAGGGGGGGCAGAGGAAAATAGAATTAATCAATATGGGATAAGAAAAAGTCCACCAGTATATCCATAATTGTAAAGTACAAATATAAAGTGCATAATGCTCAAATTTATACTGGATAAATATAAAAGACAGTTTCCTCCCAATTGAAAACCAGGGAATAAGGTGCAAGTGCAGCCACTTGCAGCTAGATTTGAGCAGGAGAGGCACACAGTTTGCTCAAAGTGAGCTACACATATAAATAACAATGGAGCATGATTTAAAGAAAATCTATACAAACATTATAGTGAGCACACGCTGCAAAAAAGGCTGATAGCTGCTGAGGAGAACAAGCAGGGAAAATCCAATTCCCGGTAAGATAATTAAAGTAAAGGCTTATGAATAGCACTGTATACCTCTGTCCCGTACCCACGCTTCCGACGTATGTTTCGTCACAACTTCTTCCGGGAGCGTGTGAAGAAGTTCACGCTCCCTGAAGAAGTTGTGACGAAACGTATGTCGGAAGCATGGGTACGGGACAGAGGTATACAGTGCTATTCATAAGCCTTTACTTTAATTATCTTACCGGGAATTGGATTTTCCCTGCTTGTTCTCCTCAGCAGCTATCAGCCTTTTTTGCAGCGTGTGCTCACTATAATGTTTGTATAGATTTTCTTTAAATCATGCTCCATTGTTATTTATATGTGTAGCTCACTTTGAGCAAACTGTGTGCCTCTCCTGCTCAAATCTAGCTGCAAGTGGCTGCACTTGCACCTTATTCCCTGGTTTTCAATTGGGAGGAAACTGTCTTTTATATTTATCCAGTATAAATTTGAGCATTATGCACTTTATATTTGTACTTTACAATTATGGATATACTGGTGGACTTTTTCTTATCCCATATTGATTAATTCTATTTTCCTCTGCCCCCCCCCTCTTTTATACCTGTGGTACCTTGTTGTATTATTATGTATTTATGTGAGTTGATTAATAAAATTGTTATTCTTTGGCCGTAAACTTTGTTTTTTGTTCGATATATATATATATATATATATATATATATATATATATATATATAATAATATTATAATAAGTTTTATTTCTATAGCGCCAACATATTCCGCAGCGCTTTACAATTAAGAGGGGACATGTACAGACAATATGAGACAATACAAAATAACAAAATTAAGATAACAGGAGGAGTGAGGGCCCTGCTCGTAAGCTTACAGTCTATGAGGAGATAGGGGAGACACAAAAGGTGAATGGGGGGGGAGAAAAGCTTGTCATATATGGTCCAGCCATCGATTTAATAGGGTATTCAAAAGCAGCTGCTTGAACCTGTCGGTGAGAATTTATACAGGTACAGGGGACGAGAACTGGAAGTAAATATTTTTGAAGGGCAGAAAGGGTCTAGAGTAGATCAGGGCAGTGAGTTGATAGGCTAGTCTAAAGAAATGCGTTTTTAGGGCCCGCTTAAAGGTGTGGATGTTGGGAATTAATCGGATTTCTCTTGGTAGTGTGTTCCAGAGCATAGGCGCAGCTCGTGAGAAATCTTGAAGACGGGAGTGGGAGGTTTGAATTGTTGAGGATGTCAGTCTTAAGTCATTAGGAGAGCGGAGAGCACAGGTGGGGTGATAGACAGAGATGAGGGAGGAGATGTAGGGTGGTGCAAATCTGTGGAGAGCTTTGTAAGTGAGAGTGATACGTTTATATTGGATTCTGTAACGGATAGGCAACCAGTGCAATGACTGGCAAAGAGCAGAGGCATCAGTGAAGCGGTTGCAGAGGAAAATTATCCTGGCTGCAGAATTCAGAATGGATTGGAGAGGAGAGAGTTTAGTAACAGGGAGACCAATTAGTAAAGAGTTACAATAATCCAGGCGAGAATGAATGAGAGTGACACTAAGAGTTTGCAGAGTCAACGGTAAGAAAAGGTCGAATTCTTGAGATGTTTTTGAGGTGGAAGTGACAAGAACGAGCAAGTGAGCGAATGTGGGGAGTGAAGGAGAGATTGGAGTTGAATATAATCCCAAAACAGCGGGCGTGCTGCTGGGGCGTAATGGTAGAGCCACACACAGAAATGGTAATTTTGGGTTTCAGAAAGTTAGGAGAGGAAGGAAACATCTATATATATATATAGATATACAGCCATATCATATGTATATATATATATATATATAGATATCAATGAGTACACTCCTCACATTTTTGTAAATATTTTATTATATCTTTTCATGTGATAACACTGATTTGACCCTTTGATACAATGTAAAGTAGTCAGTGTGCATCTGACTACTTTACATGATGTCAAAGGGCCATTACTTCAATGTTGTCACATTCAAAAATATTAACAAAAATGTGAAGAATGTACTCTTTTTTTGACATACTTTATACAGTGTGTCCACCCATATCCCGTCCACTGCCATTAACTTGAGAACGGCGGCAGCTATAGACATAGAAGTGGTGTCTAGGTTTAGGAAAGTATCCATTCGCTACGCAATGAAAGCACCTATAGTTCCACCTGGTGGAAAACAACAGAGTTAGCATTTTTATCTCGAAAATGGAACGATATAGAGAAAAAAATTGAATTACAAAGTTGTAGGGCATCATCAATTCAATATGAATCGACACCTTGTCTACAGAAATGCTATGATATGAAACCCATGACCCCCCCAAAACATTGAATTCTGGTCACGCATATGGCGCTCATTTAACTTTGATGCTCATAGTGGTCACCGTTAGCTGCAATGCACATCTGCACTCTGGACAGCATACTGTATCTTGCTGCATGTTGTGCAATATGGTAGGTGACACGTTTGCACAAGCATCTGTAATACGTCATTGTAGGTCCTGCAATGTTGGTGGAGGGGTCACATACACCTGCTGTTTGATGTGGCCTCACAGAAGGAAGTCCAATGGGGTCAGGTCAGGTGAGCGTGGAGGCCATTCCATGCAGCCACCATACCCAATGACTTGTAGGAAGGTCTCTATGAGGTATCGCTTCACGTCCGAAGCCTTGTGTGTTTTACACATTTTAATCATAGCATTTCTGTATGCAAGGTGTTGATTCATATTGCCGCCCCACCACCGTGCGGAACTGCCGCTGCACCACCATGCGGAGCTGCTGCCCCACCACCGTGCGGAGCTGCTGCCCAACCTACACCCCACCTACTGTCTCCTCCCCAAAATCCTATAGAATGTAAACCCGCAAGGGCAGGGCCCTCTTCCCTCTGTACCAGTCTGTCTATTGTAACTTATATATGTATTCTGTATGTAACCCCCTTCTCATGTACAGCACCATGGAATCAATGGTGCTCTATAAATAAATAATAATAATAATAAAATTGATGACGCCCTACAACTTTGTATTTCACTTTTTTTCTCTATCTCGTTCCATTTTCAAGATAAAAATGCTAACGCCGTTGTTTTCCACCAGGTGGCGCTATAGGTAGTTTCATTGTGTAGCGCATGGATACTTTACTATACCTAGAGACCACTTCTATGCCTATAGCTGCTGTAATTTTCAAGTCAATGACAGTGGACAGGAAATGGGTGAACACACTGTATAAATATATACTAAGTTATTAAGGTCATGATACAGTCTAACTTAACCTAGAAAAGCAGTTGTTTCATCAGCTCTCTAATTTTATGGGCAGCTCGGCAGTAGTTTTGGGTGCAGTGCACAAATAAACTTGATTGTAGCGCCTGGGTGAGTATATGGAAACAAGTATGCAAAAAGTGAACCAGCATATAAAGATTCAATTAATAAAAAAATAACAATAAAAAGAGTGAATGGAAAAATTTAAAAAATGTAGGAGATATTGGTTATATATGTTTCAAAGCCATACAGGGCTTTTAATTAGATGAGTGTAAATTTATTCAAGTGAAAATCTTCATTGTTAGAATACAGATTTTTGTAAAATCCCTTTGAATTGATTGAGCCTGCTGGTCTCCATTTTTTCTGAACTGTTGATAAGAGGCAAAACTTTAAATAAATAATTTAAAATTTTATAATACCTACCTGTCCAGCCTCTTTACTGCTTGCTGCCTAGTCCTAAGAGCTATCATTTCTTTCCACTGTCAAATCTCCTGGCCTGTTCAATCTAGGCCAGGTGCTCTGGCCATCACTAGACTTTGAATGGAAAGAAAAGAATGGGTTGGTGGGCAAGATTCCTTGCTGCCTGCTATCTGGTCCTTAGAGCTTCTTTTTTTTGTGCCATCATAGCTCCCGCCTGCTCACTCTATGTTGGAACCTCTGGCCGCAACAAGACATTAAAGACCACAACAAATCGCATGTTTGACAAATTAAATTTTTGGCAAATCCACTCATCTTCTCGGTTAATCTTGACACTACATAAGATAGAAAGACAGGATTTATAGCCCACATCTTCAAAAATGACAAATGGAGGTTACTACTTAATGGGGAAATTTGATGAAAACATATAGTTCTAGTCAATTTAAGTACATGAAAGCAATTATTACATTGAGACCTTTTGCAGTATGAGAACCACAACTTAAAATCCAGTAGGCCTTTCATACTAGCAAAGATTTAATATAATATTCAGTTAATTTAGATCTATCCCTCTGGTGTTGTTCATTAAATGCGCTGAACATGAGACAAGCAAGGAGGCACTGCAGGCCTTGGCAACATGGTTAAGCCACATAGGATGCTCAAGCCTACAACCTGCTGTGACCCTCAGTCTGATATAGGGCCGTGCAATCAGCTCTACCCTAACCTACTGTATCCTCACCTAGCCCTTGTAGACTGTGAGCCCTCGTGAGCAGGGACCTCTATCCTCCTGTACCAGTCTGTGCTTTGTATTGTTTATGATTAGGGATGATCAAATACCTCAAATATTCGGCTTTGCGAATATCCGACGAAGATTGCCGCTATGCGAATATTTGATGCGCAATGTAAGGCTACTATGGGAAGCCCGAATAGTTCCAAATAGTTGTTATTCGGGTTTCCCATAGACTTATATTGCGCGTCGAATAGTCGAATATTCACCAATAGTCAAATAGCGGCAAACTATTTGGCAAATATTCGCGAAGCCGAATATTTGAGGTATTCGATCATCCCTATTTATGATTATTGTACCTGTCCCTATTATGTATACCCCTTTCACATGTAAAGCACCATGGAATTGATGGCGCTATAATAATAAATAATAATAAATAGTAGCATGAGCGAGAGACGGTCAGCCATTGTCACTTTAACAAAATGTTACCTGTGATGCTTTTAAAAAATTGCAGTACTACTGGCTACATCACCAAATCAATTTAACAAAAGCTGTTAGTGTATCTTTAATGAAGTCTAAAATGGTCAAGCTACCATGCATTATACTGCCCCACACCATAATCCCAGGATTAGGACCAGTGTGATGTTCCCTTGTTACATAGTTACATATGTTGAAAAAACAAAATAATCTAGGTCCTTCAAGGTAAACCATTCACTACCAATTATACATTTTTTTTAATAAAGTATCTATAACCTACAATGTTATGTGTAGTGAGGAAATCATCCAGCCTTTTTTAAAAGCTGATATAGTGTCTACCATTACTACTTCTTGTGGTAGGGTATTCCACAGTCTGACTGAATGGTGGTAGAAGGGAGATAGTGGCAAGCGGGCTACACTTAGCGAGGCTCCGGTGCAGCTGTAACTGTACCTGAGTGCAGTAAGAAGTGAACAGGGGGTGAGTATAACAATGTTTTCTAGTTTTTGCGCAGTACATTTATTATGCTCTGTTCTCTTCAGAGACTCCAGTGCATAAAAAGGACATTAAATTAGAGGAGAATAACTTCTCTGCAAATCAGATTTTCCAAGTAAAACTGCCATCAGGTGAATTTCAATTTTGCCTGAGCCGCTCATCTTCTAGTTCTGAGCCTCCAAATCACAAGATGCGCCGGTGTGAGGTTTGCAGGGCTCTTTGCAGCCATCGCAGACTACTGATGGGATGTTTGGACCAAGGTTTTGTGAATCTTTATGATATCTCTAGTAATGTCCAGATTTCTCTTCCTAAGCCATATGGCCACATCAAAGCAAGACAAATTACAAAAACATACACTGACAATTTGTGCCTAAGTTGGATTTGTCATAATAATAATGTCATATAATGACCAAATTACATTAAATAAAAAGATTCCCAGACAAACCTCCCAGTGCTTTACAATATATCAAAGAAAGGACATATTGTTATAAAACATTAATTAAATTCAGCTTTTTTAAAGAAAGCAAATTGTCTGTAGAAATAAATGAAAGATGGGAAGAGTCAAGAGGCTGCGAAGTATACGGAACAGCATGCACTGCCTCCAACTGCTCTTCTTCAAGGTACCTGACCCTTTCTACCTGCTGTCCAAGTCTTAAAAAAGAAAGCCGCAAAGAGCAGCTGATAGCCTTTATAAGTACATCTAATGGAAGATATATAAGCACATCAGAGAAGTCTTGGTTTCATTATCCCCTAAGGCTCATTTATCCCCCTCCCCTTAGTTAAGCAATGAAAATATGCCAGAACACAGTCTCCCTCATTGCAGGTAAATGTTGGACTGAAGCTCTGGTAATTGTCGTTACCTTGGACTACTAAGATGCCTGTTTTTTTTTTCTTCAGTGATACTTCTATACACATTGACACATATTTTTTCCTATTTGCTCATGTAAATTAATGCCAATACTGTGTGATAAGATCAATCTGCAACAAATATGCTGTGATTTTTTTCCATTTTAGAAAAAACATTTGCTATACATGTCTGATCATACTGTATATTTGTGTGAGAAAAAGATTTCCTTAAACACTGTTTGTTGAAAAAACTCCTTAAATGATTGTGCTGATCTTCCTTATTCTGAAGCACACTGCTCCCAGTCTCCAGACTCTCTAAACATACTTGTTGTAACTCCATCCCAACTTAAGATATACTGATATGCATAATTTGCAGGTACTCCCTGAAAATTGACATACTGAATAAGAAAGTGTGATTATGGGACACAGGCGCTGTGCCTGCACTATCATCACAAGGGGCTCAGCTTAGTTGTGACACAAAGTTTTAAAATGTAGCAGACATCAGAGTTCAGAAAGGAAACCACATCCACACCACAGCTCTCTATGTATACTGTCTACTGACAGTGATCTGCTTATCATAGGAGATATTGTTGGATCACTACTCACAAGCCCTGTATTCTGGGCAGTGATAATCTTTTTCTGATTAAACACTCATTGCATGGAAACACCAGCACACAGCCTAAAGCCCTCATCACACATAGCGAGATCGCTAGCGAGATCGCTGAAACGTCACAGGTTTTGTGATGTATCAGCGACCTCACTAGCAATCTCGTTGTGTGTGACAAGCAGCAGTGAGCGGGCCCCTGCTGCGAGGTTTCTGATCGTGACAAAACGATCAGGGAAATTTTTTCTTGTTGCTCTCCCGCTCTGCAGCACGCATCGGTGTGTTTGTCGACTGGAGACCAAAGAGCGCCTGTTCTGACTGTGCAGGGAGCCGTGGTTACACGGGTCGCTGGTGGCTGATGGCTGGTCACTGGTGAGATCTGCCTGATTGATAGCTCAACAGCGACCATGTAGTGATGTACCAGCTATCCTGACCAGGTCGTATCGTTGTCGGGATCGCTGGAACATTGCTATGTGTAACGGGACCCTTATTGACATTCAATGTTTTAACCCCCTACATCATGCTATCCTCAGATTACATAGCAATAAGCTGTTGACAAAATCTCTATAAAGAGAACCTGTCATCACAATTTTGCTAAATAAAGTAAAAGTATAGCCATGACAGTGCTGTTATATTGATTAAATCAATATGTTCAGTGAAGCTATATGCTATGTGGCTGTTTGTTTAGTATGATTTTGATTGTCCATGTAATAAGATTTAGGTCTTTAGTTCCTTCCTTGGCCATTCTGCCTGCTTCTGGTGTCTTTCTGAGTGACCTGCCTCCTGTTTGAAAGCTTACGTTGGCATCATCCTCTAAGGGTGGCGTTTGTGCAGATTGACTCTCAGCACTCTTCAATAAAGTAGTGCTGGTGACGGCGCATGCTCTTCAATAAAGTAGTGCTGGTGGCAACGCATGCACATACCAACTTGCCGGAAGTATTCAATAAAATGGCATCAGTGGCAGCACCAAAGCAAATTTAGATCTCAGCTCAATTAATTCTCTAGAAAATGTAATTGAGCTGAGATCTCAATCTCCTTCCCTTCTAAGCCCAGTTGTGTGCCCATTCAGTAGTTTCTGGCCATATTTTTGGTATTGGCAAACTCAGGGAAAAATTAACCTCACAATCTATTGTGAGATTACTTTTGATACCCTGATAAAAATGAGAAAGTTAGGGATAAAGTGATATTTTTGTGAAAAAAATAATAATTAATTTTTATGAACCAATTTTATAAAATTCTCTGTATGTGTAAGCTAAAGATTATCACAAATCCCATCTATGAATTCCTTGAGGGGTGTAGCTTCAAAAACGCAGTTAATTGTGGAGGAGTTCTGCTGTTTCAAAACATTCTAGGCCCTATAAATGCAACATGGCAGTCATAATCTATTCCAGTGAAATTTATGCTCCAAAAAATGTAGTTTAAAAGTAAATTTCGAGTACTAACACACTCAGGTGAAATTGCACAACAAATATTAGTGTTCATCTTCTCTTTTTACCCATCTGAAAAATAAAATAATGGGCTAGGCAATGCTTTCTTTAATACAGAAAATGTTATTTTATATTTAATTTTTCCAATTTCATTATTAATGTGGAGCACGTTAATGTTTGCCAAGCTTTTTGAATAAGGTTTTGAATACACTGAGGTATTCAGTTTTTAAAATGGGGTTTGTTGGCAGGTTTTCTGACATACATGCCCCTCAAAGTCACTTCAAAGGTGAAGTGGTCACTACATATAGGTTTTGTAAATGTAATGAAATAAAAAATGAAAAGAAAAATTGCTGCTAAAATTTTAACCTTTCAAAAAGTAATTTCAAGAATGATGTTGATACGTGTTAAATGTTAACTTAACTATTTTGTGTGATATAAAAAATTATTTTAGGAGCATACAGATTCAAATTTCAAAAATTGCAAAGTATTGTACATTTTTAGCAAGTTTTAAATATTTTCATGAATGCGAATTACATCGACAAACATTTACCATTAATATAAGTACAATGTGTCACAAAAAAATAAATCATAAAATCACTGAGATATGTTTAAGCATTCTAGAGTTACAAATTTGGCCTGGTGGTGAGAAAGGTGAATACAGACTTCAAATAATATTTTAAAACTAGAGATATTTACAGTGTAACTGTTGGTTAAATTTTTATTTCATAAATCAATAGTACACATGAAAATAATCAACTTTGTAATATATCTTATCAGACAAATTTGCTTGTTTCTCTGCCAGAATTAATCAGTCATTATCAAAATTCTCCATTCTGAGGTAAAATCTGTATTCAGTGAAAACTTTCCCATTACTGAGATAGGAGATGGCAGCTGTTACTGAAAAAAATATATCTAGATAGAAGGGAGAGGTGTAGGGAGGAGCGCTCTCTCTACCTCATACCTCCTCCAGTCTACATAGATTTTGTGCACTGTGCGCTTTGAATTTTTCATAACAAATATCAAATGAATTTCAGCAATTTTGCTCATGTTTTTTTTCTCCTTATTATATAGATTTTTATCCATAGCAACTGCCATTTCCTGCCTTAGTTATGGGAAAGTCTGTCTTCACTGAATACAGATTTTAATTCAGAATTAAGAATTTTGATAACTGATCAATTTTGAAAAAGAAGCAGAATTTTTTTCTGATAAGATATAATAAAAAGTTGCTTGTTGTCATGTGTACTATTGATTTATGAAATTAAAATTAATCCAAATGATAAGCAACTTAAAAAACTACAGGTTTGACCTAAATAGTGACAACTGTTTTGTTAGAAAGGCAGGACATTTTTACTCTAGAAAATATTTAAGGGATGGACCACTTTATCTTTATTTTAACATATATGTTGTGGACATGATTTTGTAGCACTTAATCATAGGCTGGAGTCATACTTGCATGTGACTTGTGTGAGGATCACACTGTATCCCTCGCTCTCCTGACATTAGTGTGTTAGCTTCATGTATTTCTATGCAGCCAACATCCTCACATGAGTCACAGATTGGTATGACTCCATCTATATATATATGTATATACTTTTTAGGCCCCTTTCACACGTCAGTGATTCTGGTACGTTTGTGCTTTTTTTTAAACGTACCAGAATCACGGACATACGCAGACCCATTATAATGAATGGGTCTGCTCACACGTCAGTGATTTGTCACTGCACGTGTCTCCGTGCAGCGTACCCGCGCGTGCGTGATTTCTGCACGGAAACATGTCCATTTTTTTCTGGCATCACTGATGTTCCACGGACCACGCAGTGGTGTGGTCCGTGAAACACGTGCCAGAAAAAAACGTACTTTTAAAATAAAAAACATTTTAACTCACCCGGCGTCCAGCGATGTCCTCTGCAGCCCGTGCAGCTTGCTCCTTCTGTGCCGGCTGATTACTGTCGCGCATATTCATTATGCGCGACACAGCCGACCTGGAAGCAGCTGCTGCAGGGGTCACCGCCGGCCGGATGCTGCGTCGCGGGAGCGATCAGCACCATGGACAGCGGGAGCGGGCGCAGGTGAGTGAATCTCTAAGTGCAATCACGGGCCACGGAGAACGGAGCCCGGATTGCACTTAGGCTAAGTTCACATTTCCGTTGTTTTGTATCAGTCACATGCGTCGCTTGACGCATGTGACTGATGCGCTGTTCAACGCTGTACAACGGATGACAAAGAACAGAATTCTTTGTCGGATTCCGTTGTGTGCGGGGGGCGGAGTTCGGGGGGGGAGGGGAGCCGAGCGGGGCCGTGGCACTGAGGACGTCAGTGCCGCAGGGACTGCAGGACAGGTGAGTGAGTGAGAGAGTGGGTGAGTGAGTGAGTGAGTGAGTGAGTGTGTATACCCAAATGCTGAATGCGGGAGGGGGCGGAGCCGAGCGGGGGGCGGGGCCAGGCGCTGAGGATGTCAGTGGAAGTGCTGCGGTCTGCATGGCTGGGGACAGGTGAGTGTATGTGTGAGTGAGTGTGTGTATGTGCATGTATGTATGTATGTATGTATGTATGTATGTATGTGCACATGCAAAGTGCGGGAGGGGGCGGAGCCGAGCGGGGGGCGGGGCCAGACGAGGGTGTCAGTGACAGTGCTTGTCTGCATGGCTGGGGACAGGTGTGTGTGTGTGTGTGTGTACATACATGTGCAGAGTGCGGGAGGGGGCGGGGCCGAGCGGGGAAGTGTCGGCCTCCCTGCACACGTAACCAGCCTAAATATCGGGTAACAGCAAAGCACCCGATGTTTACCTTGGTTACCCGATATTTACCTTGGTTACGGGCCTACACCGCTTAGCGCTGGCTCCTTGCACCATAACCAGGGTAAATATCGGGTAACCAACCAAAGCTGGTGACGTGTGCAGGGAGCCAGAGAGCATGCGCAGCGAAATCCGACGGATCTCGCTGCTCAAAAAACGTTACATGCTGCGTTCCCCCCGCCCGGCGGTCAGTCATTCCACGACTGATCAGTCGGGCGGAGGGTGCAACGCAGCATCATCAGTCACAATCCGCTGCTCATACAAGTCTATGGGAGCAGCGGAATCCGCTAAACGGATTCCGTTGTTTACAAGAGCAGCGGATTGTGACTGATAGATTTTAGCGGAAATGTGAACTTAGCCTTAGACAACCCACGTGTGCCGTGATTTTCGGCACACGCAGGGACATGTGCGTGTTTTACACGCCAGTGAAAAACGTCTGTGTTTTTCACTGACGTGTGAAACGGGCCTTATGGCTTGATAAAGGCCCTGTGTTGGTCAAAACGTTGATACTGATTTTTTTTCTTTGTCTGCTGGGACAAATAAAGGGTTTTTTTTTTAAAACAGAGAAGGTTTTTTGGTGCCTTGGACTTTTTTGTATTTTCCATCCATATATAAACAGTGCAGACTGTTCTCCTTCACTGGTGGAGGGGCATGTGATCAGATATGTCCATCATAAAATTGATTGAAAATTAATTAAATTTCCGTGTGAAGTGTTTTTCATTTGGAGGAGGCTGATCAGATGTCCCTTCAATCATCTGCTAATTGGAGAACTTGAGAGGTGTGCTTCACAAAGGAGGGGACCCTGTTGTTGGTCCCACAAAATCATGCTCTTAACAATTTAAATAAAAAGAGAAAGTTGCCTACCTTTTCATTAAAATACAACTCTACCTCACCATGATGTCCTCCCCCTGCTCTAGACAACATATTGTAACTGCATTACACTTGCTGCCTAAGACTCAATAATCAATACATAAGAGCTCTGTGATTTTAGGAAAGCATTCAAAACAAGCATCTAGGGGAAGAAACGTTTTGTCAACAGTTAGTGAACATTAAAATCATTATTAGAGGAAACATCTGAATAATTATAGAAATGTAAAATCCATGCTTATCTCAAACCAACAGTAATACTATTATGATCACTCATTTCTAATCCACTACGTGAAATAACAAAAGAAGATAACACAAACAGTGGGAAGCAACATAGGAGAACACATATCTACATCAATCGAATAATAGTTAGAAATAATCATTTCAAAATGTTAGACCTTTTAGCGCCAGTAAGGGATGTCAAACAATCTGTCAATCTGACCATGTAGGCTAATTAATAAAAACCTGTATGTGTCACTGATCAAATACACAAGGTTGGAAAAAAAGATGTCTACTGCAATGACCAGTCTGCAGAGTAAGCATGAGTAAATCAACTTTCACACTGCATTTAGCAATAACTTGAATAGATTTAGATCCAAACTGGGTCCAGGTCAAGCATTGAAGAGCTAATTACAATATTTCACAACCTAACAGAGGCTACAAGCATACTACATTACCTCACACCAAGTATATTGCAAAATAATGATAATCTTCATTCTCTCTAGCTAAAAGTTATTTACACACTACATAGACTTAAGGTACCATCACACTAAGTGACGCTCCACCGATCCCACCAGCGATCTGACCTGGCAGGGATCGCTGGAGCGTTGCTACATGGTCGCTAGTGAGCTGTCAAACAGGCAGATCTCCACAGCGATCAGAGATCAGCCACCAGCGACCCGTGTAATGATGCTGTGCTTAGTAACCATAGTACACATCGGGTTACTAAGCAAAGCGCTTTGCTTATAGTTACCCGATGTGTACCTTGGCTACGTGTGCAGTGAGCAGGGAGCTGGCTTCTAGAAGCTGCGGATGCTGGTAACTAAGGTAAATATCGGGTAACCAAGCAAAGCCTTTGCTTGGTTACCGGATGTGTACCTTGGTTACCAGCGTCCGCAGAAGCCGGCTCCCTGCTGCTTGCAGATCGTTGCTCTCTCACTGTCAAATAAAGCGATGTGTGCTTCACAGCTGGAGAGCAATGACCCAAAAATGGTCCAGGAAATTCAGCAACGACCGGCGACTTCACAGCAGGGGCTAAGTCGTTGCTGGATGTAACACACAGCGATATTGCTAGCAAGATCAATAATGCGTCACAAAAACCGTGACTCAGCAGCGATGTCGCTAGCGATGTTGCTTAAGGTACCGTCACACTAAGCGATGCTCCAGCGATCCCACCAGCAACCTGACCTGGCAGGGATTGCTGAAGCATCGCTACACGGGTTGCTGGTGAGCTGTCACACAGGCAGATCTCACCAGCAACCAGTGATCAGCCCCCAGCCAGCAGCGAAGTGTGGAAGCGATGCTGCGCTTGGTAACTAAGGTAAATATCGGGTAACCAACCCGATATTTACCTTGGTTATCAGCGCACACCGCTTAGCACTGGCTCCCTGCACTCCTAGCCAGAGTACACATCGGGTTAATTACCCGATGTGTAGTCTGGCTATGTGTGCAGGGAGCAGGGAGCCGGCACTCGCCGCGTGAGAGTGGCGGACGCTGGTAACGAAGGTAAATATCGGGTAACCAAGGAAAGGGCTCCTTGGTTACCCAATATTTACATTGGTTACCAGCGTCCGCAGAAGCTGGCTCCCTGCTCAGTGCACATTCAGTTGTTGCTCTCTCGCTGTCACACACAGCGATGTGTGCTTCACAGCGGGAGAGCAACAACTAAAAAATGGTCCAGGACATTCAGCAACAACCAGCGACCTCACAGCAGGGGCCAGGTTGTTGCTGGATGTCACACACAGCAACATCACTAGCAACATCGCTGTTACGTCACAAAAGTCGTGCCTCAGCAGCGATGTTGCTAGCGATGTTGCTTAGTGTGACGGTAACTTTAGTGAGACGTGGCCTAAAGCTGGGTTCACACTAAGCGACAGCGACAACGACGTCGCTGTTACGTCACCATTTTCGGTGACGTAACAGCGACCTTGTAAGTCGCTGTTATGATCGCTGCTTAGCTGTCAAACACAGCAGAAGCAGCGATCATAACGTCGCTGTGCTACATGTGCAGAGAGCAGGGAGCCGAGCTTAGCGCTGGCTCCTTGCTCTCCTACAGTACACATCGGGTTAATTAACCCGATGTGTGCTGCAGCTACATGTCACAGTGCAGAGAGCAAGGAGCCGCGCGCACTGCTTAGCGCTGGCTCCTTGCTCTCCTTGCTACAGTATGCATCGGGTTAATTACCCGATGCATACTGCAGCCACATGTCACAGTGCAGGAGCCGGCGCTGGCAGCAAGAGCGGAGGCTGGTAACCAGCGTAAACATCGGGTAACTAGGGAAAGGTCTTCCCTTGGTTACCCGATGTTTACGCTGGTTACAGCTTACCGCAGCTGCCAGTGCCGGCTCCTGATCGCTTCATTTCGTCGCTCTCTCGCTGTCACACACAGCGATGTGTGTGTCACAGCGGGAGAATGACGACCAAAAAATGAAGCTGGACATTCAGCAACGACCGGCGACCTCACAGCAGGGGCCAGGTCGTTGCTGGATGTCACACACAGCGACAGCGACGGGACGTCGCTGCAACGTCACAGAAAATGGTGACGTAGCAGCGACGTCGTTGTCGTCGTCGTTATGTGTGACACCAGCTTTAGGAGTGAAGTCTAGGAGCACTAAATGACCATTGATTAGTAAATACTGATAAGCAGTCATTTAAAATGCTGTTTACACAGGCAGTCTGAGCTAAATGTGCACTGAATAATCTGTAATAGATAATTAATTGGGCATGGGCTACCATTGTTCTTGGCAACATGTGTTGTTATCATGATTTTGAATCCTACTTAAAAATCATTTCACCCAATGTATGAGCATTTTGCTAGGGCATTGGTTGATTGATATTAGACCTGTTTACACACACTGCAAGTTAATTATGAAATAAAAATTCTTAAAAATGCTTCTTCAGGATAATCTTTAAGTCTAAATGCACCTCATGAATTAGAGACACCAAAATGGTTGTATATAACCAGGCTCTGAACCAAAGATAATTGTAAATGAAGCTACCCACAGCATGTATGTTTACATATTCTTGAGAGGTCTGTCAGGAGACCCTATCAATTTGTATCCTCAGACAAACACTATACTTTGTGAAAAGACCCAAATCTAAACTGACACCCGACCTTTTGTATTCTTTAGTACATTCTTATTTATGCAGTTTCTGCATCCTTCATTTTATATTGGCAAACATTTCCAAAGTTGAAGCTCCACTGGACCCTTTATTGTAAAATTATATCTCTCACAACTAAATATCAGATAGTAACTGGAGTCTATTATATTATTGCCTACCAAATCACTAACAGTTCAGGGATCAGAGATTAAAAACATGAGAACATAAATCGGTGACTATCCATAGCATCAAAATAGCAGAGAAAATCAACTTTATTATTAGATTAAATCAGTTTGTGTCCAGTAGTCAATTTAAGACCTACTCTTTGATGTTAACTTATGTCTGAAGAATTAATGGGTTTCTCCACTACTTGGACAAACTCTTTTCAATCAGAGTGTTTGCCACTGTTAAAATGATAACACTTATGCTCACCTCCAGTGTCAGCGCTGTTGCAGTAGTGTCGACACCCGCTCTACTGGAGATCATATGACACTGTTACATCAGATGAGCTCTGCATCCCACTCTGTACATTTGAACAAATTAAACATCAAGAGGAAGTCACAGTTGTCCACTCACTCCCTATTGATGTTTGATACATTTGAAGGTGGAGGGAGAGAAGCTGGTGCTGATTGGGCGCAGGGCTCCCGTGATATAGCAATGGTACATGAGCCCCAGCAGATCGTGTACTGACACCACTGAAACAGTGTCAGAGGTCAATATAAATAGTTTTATTTAAACAGGGCAAATAGTCGGATTGAGAAGAGCTTGTCCGAGAAGTGGACAACCCCTTTAACGTTTGGCACTTAAAATACTTGTTTAAACTTTGTATTCCATGGGTGGAACATGAGCAGTACATTACAACGGCTACTACTAAAATAATATCTAAAATCTCTAAATGCTGAAATCTCTAAATGAGCCCTTAGTCTACTCAGTCAACTTTAAATAAGGAGGCTTTGAGAGTGTTGAGGGTTTAGGGATGAAAGCCTGAGCACTTGGCATACTTGGAAACACTTGCTGGCCACTTTTAACCTCTTCACCACTGGCAATTTTCTGGGGGGTTTTTGCCTTTCACTTTTTCCTCCTGTTCTTCCAAGAGCCATAACTTTTTTTCTTTTTCCATCAATATAGACATATGAAGGCTTGTTTTTTGAGGGAGCGACTTGTACTTTTGAAAGTCACCATTCATTTTGCTGCATTCTGTACTGTAAGATGGGAGAAAAAGATAATTGTGATGAAATTGCAAAAAAAAGTGCAATTCCACAATTTCTTTTTATTTTTTCTTTACTATGTTCACTATATGGTAAGACTGACCTGACATTATTATTTCCCAGGTCACTACAAGTTCATATATACCAAACATGTATAGTTTTTATTTATTTGTGGGGAAAATTTCTATTATATTGAATCTACATAATGGGAACCACTTTGGCTGAAAAACTGAAATTGGTCCACCATCTTTATTCATATCCATAGGAAAGTGAAAAGCTATTTTTTTTAGTATGTACAGTTATGCAAAGATTGACAATCTAAAATTTGTTCATTGCAATCTGGAATTAATTCAGATTTCTAAGTAAAGTGCACCATCTGGCATGTTCTTACCTAAATTCAGCACCTCATATTGTATGATCATATGCAATACACATGGAAAATAATATTTTTTTTCTCAGACGTCAAGAATTCACACTGCCTGGAAGAAATACAGTAGGCTACAATAATGACAGCGTTATTTACTAAAGTATATATGTTCCTTTACAGAACCTGGGAAATGGATGCCATTAAAGTGAGGTTTTTACAGGCTTAAATTTACAACAAAGATATCATTTCTATGGCATCCTGAAGAATGCGTTGTGGGAAGAGACATTGAAATAGTTGAAGAGAATGCAAGATTACATACAGTGTAAATTGAGCAATTCCGAGCACTACAGTGTTACATTGTGAGAACATTGATATAAAGATACTGATAAAATACAGTACTGGCTGTGGGTAAGGCACCGAACTACAGACAAGAATAGAATCACTGAAGCAGAAGTTATAACATTTAACAAAAGAGCAGATATGCCATAGCAAACATGTTCTAAAAAGTCTTCCAAGATAGCACGCAACTCAGCATCCTGGAACGCTAAGGTTAAAAGACTTACACAGAATATGTAATAGACACTACAAATCTGAACAAGACATAAGCTTATGTTTAGGAGAATGGCTACATTGCAGTACAATTTGCAATTAATGAAAACAAAAACATACTAAATATCAATCACCCAAAGCTGTATGTGTTGATTATTGATATTTAATATAAAACATATTGTATTTTCCCTAAATGTATTTCTAAATGGAGCAGAACTGAATAAATCACTTAAAACACTATTCCTAAAATTGAAAAATATCACTTATCCAGAGGATATGTGATAACTTGCTGATCAGTGGGGTATGACTGCTGCGACCCTTACTGATGTCCAAATCTTTGTTCTAAAATGTCATGTTAGAATGTGATGCTCCATTCATTGTCTGCTAAAAACTGCAGGACAAGGCTATTTACTGTCTTCAAGAATCTCTGACAGTCCCAAAGACAAAAAATGTAGACTTGGCGCACATCTGATCGAGAAATTTGTTCTCTGGATCAATCGGCTGGATAGCTGATAATTTTCAATGTTATAAAAGCAGCCTTTGGGTATAGAAAGTGAACAGGGACAACATATAATTGGGGAGAATATAAGAAGAACTATCTGAATAGGTAGATAGGCATGAGGAGCACAAGCACACATGAAAAGAGAAGCTAATATAGACCACAGTGAAGTTGTAATGTAAGATATTTCTTTTTTTTGCTGTATCTGTATCAATTTATCTCCATCCATCCATCTATCTATCTATCTATCTATCTATCCTTCTATGTATAAAAATACGAACAGTCGCACACTATAATGGCAAAATATTTAAAATACTAATAGCAATCTAGAAAAACGTTTTTTAAGGTATTATTAGAATGGCCATTGTAATACCTGCCCAGCAGCCACATCACGGCAACCTCATTGTGCTGGGCCATTCTAATATGCCAAACAACTTAAAAAACTTTTTTCTAGATTTCTATTAGTATTTTAAATCTTTTGTCATTAAGGAGTGTGACTGTTTTTCTTTTTATACATATTATGCATTATGAACAGATATGCACCTATTCACACTATTGGAAGTACTGTTAGTTTTCTCTTTGTTTGTATCTAATATGGAGTAATGCCCTTTGGACTAGCTGTGCACTCTAGCCCCCACCTTGCCCATTAGCCACAGGTGTGTTTAACTTGTAATGGTGGGATCACTTGCCACCCTGACATGTAGGTTTTTAGGAGCCCCGACAGAGGCAGTATAGAGTAGGACCCAGCACAACGAGGCTGCCATGACGTGACTGTGGGGCAGGTATTACAATGGCCATTCTAATATATCAAACACCTTAAAAAACTTTTTTCTAGATTGCTATTAGTATTTGAAATCTTTTGCCATTATAGTGTGCGAATTTTTTTTCTTTTTATACATGTTATGAACAGATATGCACCTGTTCACACTATTGGAAGTGCTGCCAGTTTACTCTTTATTTGTATCTATCTATCTATTATCTATCTTTCTATTTATCTATTTATCTATCTATCATCTATCTATCATCTATCTATCTATCTAGCTGTCTATCTATCTATTATCTATCTATCTATCTATTTATCTATCTATCATCTATCTATCTATCTATCATCTATCTATCTATATATCTAGCTATCTATCTATTATCTATCTTTCTATCTATTTATCTATCTATCCCTCTATCTATCTATCTATCTATCTATCTATCTATCTATCATCTATCTATCTATATATCTAGCTATCTGTCTATCTAACAATGTAGCTTTTGAGATTTTAGTAGATATAGTTGGCTTATTTTTGTGATAATTAGTTGTTTAAGCAACTACTGCTGTGTAAAATATCACCTCACTAATTGACATGGCAAGACAAGTCATCCATAAACTCTACCTCCAGATAATCGGAGCTGTCAGAAAGATACAATGCATTAAGATTACCAATTTATTTCCAGATAGCACAACACTGCAGATGTCTTTTCAAATCTCCATCTAAGCAATTCAATACGGTGATAAACTACTTCAACTTGCACAGAAGATTCATTAGATCATTGCAATTTGCCTGTGCGCACCACTGAATTCAGCTATTGGAACACAAAATGCAGTTACATTTGAGACTTATTAATACATCTAAAGCGACAAATCAGCATTGACATCCCAATTTTATCCTTTATAGATGATCAGTTTATATTTTAGGAAGACTTGGCACATAAGCCAATATTGGTGAAAATGGTCTACTAATAATGTTGGCTGAAAGACCACTCAATGGCATGACTTTCAGAACTGTCAGATATATTTAGCTTGTCAACAATACTGGGCAAGTAAATACTGAAAAAAACTATTTTGCATTTCAAAGAAACTAAATTGTGTGCTTAAGAAAAACAGTTGTAATTTTTTTTACAATTAATTCCTTTATTAACTAGAAATATATTGCCGTTTTACCAAAAGCTTTTGCTTAGAATGCAAATTATTTCATACAAACAGATATGGTATTATTCGAGTTGAGCAATTCACCTGAAATTAATTTATGGGGGAAACACTGAGTTGCATGAAAATAATTTGTTGTTACTAAAATAGGCCAGGAAGGGGTTAAAGAATAGTGCCCTCTCCTCTTCTTTGCACTCTCTATATATGTTCCTCCAACCGGTCCTCCGATCAGTTCTTCTACTTTCTGTATAATATCTTTGTTCCCACTGCCATTCCCATTTACTAGGCACCACATCATCATATGGGGTGGAAAGCAAGTTATTAATGTACCTTGTACATTACGTATAGCATAATGCACGTCTTTGACATGTATAGTGCCTAACATAATGGCTTGAGGCCTAGTGAATGGAAGACCTCGTAGAAAAGGAATATAGCTATAGAAGAAAGAAGGTAGAAGAGCTTATTAGAGGACCACTCTTAAAGCACCACTTTTTTATTACATCGTTGGAGTGGTGCTTTAAATCTAAGTCCCCTGAACCCTGTCTTACAAGCACCCTGCAGCAGCTTCATCTTTTATCACCGCTGATCTTTCTCAGGCTCTCTCAAATTGTGACCTACCGGAAGCTCCCGTGTTTCATGGAGCGCGTCAGAGGTCACAACTCAATATAAGTCTATGAGAGCCTTGTTCTGGCCTCTTTCTGGCTCCCATAATCTTGCTAATCTTGTATGGAGCACTTGTGACTAGTCAGACGTTACAATCACAACATGGCACCGCGGAGCAGGAGCAGTGCAAAAAAAAAGCAGGAAAACGCTGGGAGCTAAGGACTTAGATTTAAAACCCCAGTCCAATGCTTAAAAAAATAAAACCCTGAAGTGGTGCTTTAAAATGAATACAAGAATAATTACTCAGAAATAAGTATGGAATAATCATAACAAATAATCATAACAAAATACTAACCTGAATTCTATAAAAGCAGTCTCAATGAAGGGAATTTTGTTACTTACCGTAAATTCCTTTTCTTCTAGCTCTTATTGGGAGACCCAGACGATTGGGGTATAGCTACTGCCTCCGGAGGCCACACAAAGCACTACACTAAAAAGTGCAAGGCCCCTCCCCTTCTGGCTATACCCCCCCGTGGTATCACGGGTTCTCCAGTTTTAGTGCCAAAGCAAAAAGGAGGAAAGCCAATAACTGGTTTAAACAAATTAACTCCGAGTAACATCGGAGAACTGAAAAACCGTTCAACATGAACAACATGTGTACCCGCAAACAACAAAAAACATCCCGAAGGACAACAGGGCGGGTGCTGGGTCTCCCAATAAGAGCTAGAAGAAAAGGAATTTACGGTAAGTAACAAAATTCCCTTCTTCTTCAGCGCTCTATTGGGAGACCCAGACGATTGGGACGTCCAAAAGCTGTCCCTGGGTGGGTAAAGAAATACCTCATGTTAGGGCTGCAAAACAGCCCTCCCCTACGGGGGTGTCACTGCCGCCTGCAGGACTCTTCTACCTAAGCTGGCATCCGCCGAAGCATAGGTATGCACCTGATAATGCTTGGTGAAAGTGTGCAGACTGGACCAGGTAGCTGCCTGGTACACTTGTTGAGCCGAAGCCTGGTGTCGTAATGCCCAGGACGCACCCACGGCTCTGGTTGAGTGGGCTTTTAGCCCTGAAGGAACCGGAAGCCCCGCAGAACGGTAGGCCTCTAGAATTGGTTCTGTGATCCATCGAGCCAGGGTGGCTTTAGAAGCCTGCAACCCCTTGCGCGGACCAGCGACAAGGACAAAAAGTGCATCGGAACGGCGCATGGGCGCCGTGCGGGAAATGTAGAGTCTGAGTGCTCTCACCAGATCTAACAAACGTAAGTCCTTTTCATACCGGTGAACCGGATGAGGACAAAAGGAAGGCAAGGATATATCCTGATTAAGATGAAATGAGGATACGACCTTAGGGAGAAACTCCGGAATGGGGCGCAGCACTACCTTGTCCTGGTGGAACACCAGGAAGGGAGCCTTGGATGACAGAGCTGCCAGCTCAGACACTCGCCGAAGCGATGTGATTGCAACGAGAAACGCCACCTTCTGTGACAGGCGAGAAAGGAAACTTCCTTCAGAGGCTCGAAAGGCGGCTTCTGGAGAGCAACTAATACCCTGTTGAGATCCCATGGATCTAACGGCCGCTTGTACGGGGGTACGATATGACAGACCCCCTGTAGGAACGTGCGCACCTTAGAAAGACGTGCTAGACGCTTCTGAAAAAACACGGATAGTGCCGAGACTTCCCCCTTAAGGAAGCCGAGCGACAAGCCCTTTTCTAACCCCGATTGCAGGTAGGAAAGAAAAGTAGGCAATGCAAATGGCCAGGGAGACACTCCCTGAGCCGAGCACCAAGTTAAGAAAATCTTCCACGTTCTGTGGTAGATCTTAGCAGAGGTGGACTTCCTAGCCTGTTTCATGGTGGCAACGACCCCTTGGGATAATCCTGAAGACGCTAGGATCCAGGACTCAATGGCCACACAGTCAGGTTCAGGGCCGCAGAATTCCGATGGAAAAACGGCCCTTGGGACAGTAAGTCTGGCCAGCCTGGTAGTGACCACGGTCGGCCGACCGTGAGATGCCACAGATCCGGGTACCACGATCTCCTCGGCCAGTCTGGGGCGACGAGTATGACGCGGCTGCAATCGGATCTGATTTTTTGCGCAGTACTCTGGGCAAGAGTTCCAGAGGTGGAAACACATATGTGAGCCGGAACTGCGACCAATCTTGCACTAAGGCGTCTGCCGCCAGAGCTCTGTGATCGCGCGATCGTGCCATAAATGCCGGGACCTTGTTGTTGTGCCGAGACGCCATTAGGTCGACGTCCGGCACCCCCCAGCGGCGACAGATTTCCTGAAACACGTCCGGGTGAAGGGACCATTCCCCTGCGTCCATACCCTGGCGACTGAGGAAGTCTGCTTCCCAGTTTTCTACGCCCGGGATGTGAACTGCGGATATGGTGGATGCTGTGTCCTCCACCCACATGAGGATTCGCCGGACTTCCTGGAAGGCTTGCCGACTGCGCGTCCCTCCTTGGTGGTTGATGTATGCCACCGCTGTGGAGTTGTCCGACTGGATTCGGATCTGCTCTCTTTCTAGCCACTGCTGGAAAGCTAGTAGGGTAAGATACCCTGCCCCGATTTCCAGAACATTGATCTGAAGGGTGGACTCCTGCTGAGTCCACGTCCCCTGAGCCCTGTGGCGGAGACAAACTGCTCCCCACCCTGACAGACTCGTATCTGTCGTGACCACTGCCCAGGATGGGGGTAGGAAGGATCTTCACTGTGACAATGAGGTGGGAATAAGCCACCATTGCAGAGAGTCCTTGGCCGTCTGGGAAAGGGAGACTTTCCTGTCCAGGGAGGTTGACTGCCCGTCCCATTGGCGGAGAATGTCCCCTTGCAGTTGGCGCAGATGAAACTGCGCAAAGGGAACTGCCTCCATGGCTGCCACCATCTTCCCTAGGAAGTGCATGAGGCGCCTTAAGGGGTGCGACTGGCCTTGAAGGAGAGACTGCACCTCTGTTTGCAGTGAACGCTGCTTGTTCAGCGGAAGCTTCACTATCGCTGATAGAGTGTGAACTCCATGCCGAGATACGTTAGTGATTGAGTCGGTGACCGATTTGACCTTGCCAAATTGATGATCCACCCGAAAGTCTGGAGAGTCTCCAGCGTAACATTCAGGCTGCGTTGTCATGCCTCGAGGGAGGGTGCTTTGACGAGTAGATCGTCCAAGTAAGGGATCACCGGGTGTCCCTGAGAGCTGCAAGACTGCTACCACTGCTGCCATGACCTTGGTGAACACCCGTGGGGCTGTCGCCAGACCGAATGGCAGAGCTACGAACTGAAGATGGTCGTCTCCTATCACAAAACGTAGAAAACGTTGGTGCTCCGTAGCAATTGGCACGTGGAGATAGGCATCTTTGATGTCTGTTGAGGCAAGGAAGTCTCCTCGAGACATTGAGGTAATGACGGATCGGAGGGATTCCATCCGGAACCGCCTGGCGTTCGCATGCTTATTGAGCAGTTTTAGGTCCAGAACAGGACGGAAGGAGCCGTCCTTTTTTGGAGCCACAAAGAGATTGGAGTACAAACCCTCGCCCTCGTTCCTGAGGGGGGACAGGGATCACCACTCCTTCTGCTCTTAGAGCGTCCACCGCCTGCAGCAGGGCATCTGCTCGGTGGGGAGGTGGGGCCGTTCTGAAGAATGGAGTCGGAGGACGAGAACAGAACACTGTCCTGTGCACGTGAGCACAATGTCCGTCACCCACCGGTCTGTGACCTGTGGCAGCTAAATGTCGCCAAAGGCGGGGGAGTCTGCCATCAACCGCGGATGCGGAGAGAGAGAGAGAGCTGAGAGTCATGAGGAGACCGCCTTGGTAGCGGTTCCTCCGGCTGCCTTCCTTGGGCGTGATTGAGCCCGGCCGGAATCTGAGCCCGTCTGAGGTTTTGTAGCCCTTTTGCACGAGGACAATTGGGACCTGCCCGAGCTTGGGAAGGACCGAAACCTCGACTGTACTTTTAGGACAGCATTAATAGGGTAAGTCGCAGTGCAGACATTGCGGAGTTACGGACGCCTCTGCGGTACAGATGTACATGTGCTCAAGGCCAGCTGCGCAAGAACAGCTGAAAAGGTTAGGTTGCCTATACGGCTGTGAATGCCGGAGCAACCGACACGCCGATAGCCTCCTAGACAGATTTCAACCAGAGTCCATCTGTCTGTGAATGGCATCTTTAAGTGAAGCCCCATCTCCAGTGCAACTATGGCTCTAGACGCAAGCCTGGAGATTGGAGAATCCACCTTTGGACCCTGGGTCCAGCGCTTGACCACGTCAGGGGAAAAGGGATAACGTGTATCTTAAAAAACGTTTGGAGAAGACGCTTATCTGGTAAGCGTGGTGTTTCTGGACTGCTTCTCTGAAGTCAGCGTGGCCAGAAAAATACTCAATATCCTTTTGAGATACTGAAAAGGGACTTCTCCTGCTGTGAAGCTGACTCCTCCACTGGGGGAGCTGAGGGAGAAAGATCCAACCTTCCATTGATGGACGCTATAGGATCATTCCGTATGGCGTTACCATCCGGTGTATCCGGATTGATAGCGATGTCAGGATCAAAGTCCTGGAGCCGCCTTATCATACAGAGAGTCCTCCTGGGACCCCCCCGTTCCAAATGAGGTTGGTCAGGAAGATTGCCCATGGCCTGTCTGGACTGCAAGTCTCTATCTTATGACAATATATCTGTCGAAACTGCAACTCCGTCCCTGTCCTTGGACAGGGATGACAGGTGGTTTCTTTGGCCACGACTAGTAGAGACCCCGGCAGACGAAGTGCTAGAGACCCCGGCAGATGAAGTGCTACAGGGGAGCATGCACACAATGGGACGGTGTCATGAACAGCATCCCATGTAGTAAAAACAGCACTGAAAATCTGTGTTGCTTTTTTGCCGCTGCCGACTAGCCATCTAGAAGTATATAGCCAAGATTGGTGACCGTACAGTGCAATGTATAGCATACAAGCATAAAGTACAAATGAACACTGCAGCACAAGCAATACAAGCAGCATAGAAGCCTGTGCCCTGGCACCTCTGCTCTTCTGCTGCTGTAGACTAGTCATCTAGGGGAATATAGCCCAGAAGAGTGACCATACAGTGCAATGTATAGCATACAAGCACAAGTACAAATGCACACTGCAGCCCCTGCAATACAAGCAGCATAGAAAAAAACCTGTGCCCCAGCACCCTTGGTTTTCTGCTGCTGTAGTCTAGCCATTCCAGGAGAATATAGCTAAGACTAGCGACTGTACAGTGCAGTGTATAGCATACAAGCATAAACACAAATGAACACTTCAGTACGTGCAATACAAGCAGCCTAGAAAGCCTGTGCCTTAGCACACCTGCTTTCCTGCTGCTGATGTGTCGCTCTCCAAGCGGGCATATAGCGACCTATGCAGTTAAAATACACATGTACACACTGCAGTATATCTTGGGGTCAGCACTATGTGTGCCGCTTACCGCCCGCCTATAAGCGGGTGTATGGTCGCCACCGTCCTGCCTGGTTGCCGAAAGTCCGAGCTCGGACTGCAGTAATGGCTGCCGGCGTCTTCCCCAGCTCGTGTGAGGAGGGGCGGGCCGTGGGCGTGCCCCAAGTCAGAGCGGGAATCCGGCGTCCGACAGTGTGCAGTGAGAGGGCTGGAGCATGTAAATAAGGCTCCAGCCCTCGGCGCTGCTGATTGCTCAGCGTCTGTCCCCTTCCCTGAGTGACAGGGAGGGGGCGGGAACGAAGCGGCACTAGGCCGCAGAAGCCGGGGACTGGATTTATAAGCGCCGCCGCCGTAAAAGCGCGGTCGGCGCCCAGTCCCCGGCGAACTACAAGTCCCAGCCGCGCCGCCGCTCCCGGAGCGTCCGGCACGGTAGTTCCCAATACACAAAGTCACTCAGCAAAGCTGCAGTGACTGTAACCCTTTACTGTCCCCGGCGCACTAGCACACCCAGCAAGTCTGGAGTGTGCTGTGCCTGTGTGTACGGGGACACAGAGTACCTGTAATGGTGCAGGGCCATGTCCCTGAACGGTACTCCAGCTCCGTATCCAGCAGGTTCAAATGGGTCTGTGGATGGAGCCCGGCGTCAGAGCTTTGAGGCCGGCAGGATCCCACTTCCTCAGAGCCCCTCAGGGGGATGTGGAAGGAAAACAGCATGTGGGCTCCAGCCGCCGTACCAGCAATAGGTACCTCAACCTTACAACACCATCAACGGGTGAGAAGGGAGCATGCTGGGGGCCCTATATGGGCCCTCTTTTCTTCCATCCGAAATAGTCAGCAGCTACTGCTGACTAAAATCTGTGGAGCTATGCATGGATGTCTGACCTCCTTCGCACAAAGCTTGAAAACTGGAGAACCCGTGATACCACGGGGGGGTATAGCCAGAAGGGGAGGGGCCTTGCACTTTTTAGTGTAGTGCTTTGTGTGGCCTCCGGAGGCAGTAGCTATACCCCAATCGTCTGGGTCTCCCAATAGAGCGCTGAAGAAATATAGAATTTATAGGCACAATTGGTTACTGATACCACTAGACCATCTGATGTCAAGGGCAGAGTCACACTTGCGGATGACTCGAACAAGTGCAGTGTGAGAAAATTATGCATTGCACTCGGCCCCATGTAAGACATATCTGCAGCTCACATCTGTGAGATTTTCTTCAGCCCAAATCTGACTGAGCAAAAATTCACAACCATGCAAGTCTATGGGTGTAAAAAAACCATTGGACTGCACACAGATGTCATCCAAGTGCAATGGGATACCTGCCCAGGCTGACAATGGAGGAAATGGGGCATTAATCCCACCCTCTCCTCCGGAGCTGTGATCCGATGACCACGGTCACATGACACTCGGCTCACACTCACAGCATATCGCATATCGCATCTGATGCTCTAGCATCAGAAGCGATACACAAGTGTGACTCTACCCTAAGGTGGAGTCCCAAGTTCTCTGACACTTACTGAGTTGAGATGTCTAACAGCAGCTTTCCTTCTTGACCTACTGAAATCACATGCATGATGAAAGAGACAATGTTTATGGGTCTAAGAGGACTAGTTGTTTTCCAAAAAGTTTTTTTAAATTGTGTTACATTCCTGTTAGGCTTTGCCTTATGTTCGTATTTTTCTATAACATACACATAGACAACCACTAACTGTAAAACAATATGTTACCTTTAATGCTTGAACAGCCATGGTTGCTAAAAATACATGTAAAAGTGATCACTAGAGATTGTAGAATTGATCCTTTGGATTCAGGATTGAATAGCGACAGAGTAGAATCGCATTTGATGGATTAGTGCTGCAATTCACCAACGTGGAAATGCTGAGGGCAAGCAGATCAGTGGTTTGCTGGATTTTATCAGATTCACTTAAATCTGATCATCACGGGGAATTGTTGAAGCAGTCTACATTTTATGAGATTTTTTATACCTAAGATTTATTTAGGGTCTTTTTTTTGCTAATGTTGAAATAAATATCATTGTGTTTAATATACTTACAAGTGTTGGATATCCTACTACTTATTTGATTTATTACCAATTTCCATGTATATATTAAACACTGAGTAGAATCCATTGTATTTGGAATAGTTGTTCTACGGATTAGCCACATTAATAATTCTTTCCTTCCTGCACATTCTTTTTTTTACAAAAGCTCTTTTCCATATATTTCTCATTCTGATTGACACTAATAAATGTAGAAATCCTTCAAGAGCCTTGTATATGTGGTTAACCATTACCACTTACGAGTAAGATTTCTACCTGACCATTTAAAGGACACATCTTGAGCTGTAGATAGACCTGGAAAAATTTCAATTTCCGTTGTATGGCAGCACTGAGTGTAAAGCCTGCTTGGCATGCCCTGAATCAAACAGCATAATTAAGACATTATCACACAGCATTAGAAAAATTCTGACTTGAAGAACCTGACTGTCATGTTTTATTTGCTCGAAAAATATAAGAGGATGTCTGAATGAAACAGATGCCACCACCATGTTTGTCATTTAATTTGTGTAATAGAGAAAAGAAGAAAGTCCTCCTCTATGTAATCAGTGCTAAAGGCAGTTAAAGAGCGAACTGCTCTTAGCCACAATCTCCATTTACATCTGAGGTCTGTACCAATGACATTTTACAAAGAAAAGAACTTAATGTCTTTAAATAAACCATCTTTTTAATGCTATTCTAGAAGCTGACAGAAGAATATATAGAATTATAAAAAAGCAATTCATCACGATTAGTGGCTCCATTTTCTGGATACAAGACAAGGAAATTACCAGGAGGCATTCATAATACAGAAGTATGTGCGGTGAGCTTGGATGCCTGGCATGACCCTTACAACATAGCAAAAGAAGTAAAGTACAAAACAAGAAAATTTCATGTCATATTCCGTTATAGGTTTCATATTTATGGTGGGCACAGAGCTAAGCTATCTACGCATAAAAGTCAGGAAGCCTTGACGCACACCGATAGAAAGCTCAACTAATGCTTGGATCTTTTACATGCTATCTTCTAGCTAAACCTACACATGAAAAGGGACAAAACTATCTATAATGTGCAAATTTTACCTGTCTACCCCTAAGTGAAAGTCTTTTTAAAGAAAATGGTCTTAGAACCTGAGTTAGGTAAAACCTCACCACAAACACCCATCGATGGAGAAATATCCTTAGGTCTCTTGGGCCCCATCAGTTCAGAGCAGGAAGCTATGGATATGGGATACTGGAATAATATCGTCCATGGGGACTATTAATGGAAGGTAGCAAAGCTTTAGCCAAAGTCCCTTGAGGAGCACATACAACTTGCTTTGCTCCATGAAAATAATGCCTCCGACAGTTTGTCTTGTGGAACTGAACAATTTACATTTATCTACCTTCCTGCGGATAACCTGTAAGAAAAGGATTACTGATAATATCCATGTGGCACAGAGTCATTTTATATGTTTGAATGTGGAGACAAGCCTGTCACTTATAATATACTGCACTAAATGATTGTGAGGGGGCTAATCCCTAGACTAAGCTACTGTAGTATGGGTAAAACCACCACAATTGTCTTCTACAAGGTAGTGTGCCTGTGAAAATAGCATCTCAACTAATACCTGATATTATACGTTCAGCTGTAATGAAGAAAGAGTGTGACTATCATACAAAGATTCCACCTATGAATAGAAAATATAGGCCAAATAGCATCAAAGAGTAAGTCACGGCTACCAGTAAATGATCAATTCAATGGAGAAGGAAATATGGTCATAACTAAATCAGATTACATTTAATAGATTCCTTGGAATATAAAAATGCCAGATGTGTCTATGGATGCATACTGTATCTTATAGACAATAACTCATTTTAATTCTATACAAACGGCAAAGTACATTTATGAAAAGATATATTCCTATTTCATTCATTGTAACTTCTACACGATGCCAGTAATAATTTAGAAAATCTATTTTTTAATTCCTAAAGCTTAAATGGCTAAAATTAATAAAAAATAATATGCATTATACACTGGTGGACATAGTCAAAAGAGGGCCACTGTGCATGTCTTTGAGACATGAGGGATAACCATGAGTCTAAGTAGAGGGTACACTAACTTTTTTAGAGGTTTTTAGCTGTTCTTTCAACATATGGCATACCCATGGGTCTAAGCTTTTCTAGACAGTATTTAGCTGTTGTTTCAGAATGTGAAATACCCACAGGTCTAAGTAGATGGCACCTTAGCTTTTCCAGATAGTCTTTAGCTGTTCTTTCAGACATGTGGTATACCCATGGGTCTAAGTAAAGAGCACATTAGATTTTCTAGATAGTCTTTAGCTGTTATTTCAGACATGAGCAATACCAATGGGTCTAAGTATAGGACACATTAACTTTTCTAGATAAAATGTAGCTGTTCTTGCAGACATGAGGGATGCCATGGACCTACGTAGAGGGCACGGTAGCTTTTCTAGATAGTCTTTTGCTGTTCTTTCAGACTTGTGGGATACCCATGGGTATAAGCAGGGGGCTTCTTAGCTTTTCTAGACAGTATTGAGCTGTTCCTTTAGAATGTGAAATACCCATAGGTCTAAGTAGATGGCACCTTAGCTTTTCCAGTCTTTAACTGTTCTTTCAGACATGTGGTATACCCATGGGTCTAAGTAGAGAGTACATTAGATTTTCTAGATAGTCTTTAGCTGTTCTTTCAGACATGAGCAATACCCATGGGTCTAAGTAGAGGACACATTAACTTTTCTAGATAAAATGTAGCTGTTCTTTCAGACATGAAGGATGCCCATGGGCCTACGTAGAGGGCACGGTAGCTTTTCTAGATAGTCTTTTGCTGTTTTTTCAGACTTTTGGGATACCCATGGGTCTAAGTAGTGGGCATATTAGCTTTTCTAGACAGTCTTTAGCTGTTCTTTCAGATATGTGTTCCCTTATCTCTATCTCCACTTAAAGGTGAAAGGACTTGTTATAAGGTTTGTAAGTGTAGATATTTTTCTGCAATCACTGAAAGTCATATTTTGAAAAAATACAGCCATATTATATTTAACAAAATAGATCAATGGTCAAGTAAATAGTTGACTAAAATGTAAAGTTTTAGAAACATTAATTGCAGCAGTAAAAGAAACAAATAACGGCATATTTTGGATTAGTCTGTTCACTCTTACATATAGACCGTAGAAACACAGTCCCCTACAAAACTATTGAATATGTTATTTTCTAAATATAAATCATTCATCTATTATTAGCTAGGTTGAAATGAACATGAGTAATAAAATATATCTCTATAATATTAATGAACAGTATTTCACATCCTTTGTGCCTATTCTGATGGCTTTATCATGATTTTACATGTGTTTGTGATTCATTATATCCACATTATGAGACATTTTAGGTAATGTACTAGGTATGAGTTTGATTTACACCCACACAACCATTTCAAGATCGGAAGCTAAAATGAGGTGACTCAGACACTAGTTGTTAGAACTGGGTGCTTTCTACTGCTCTCTAGCCTACTTAGCTGCTTGGACTTATTATAGATTTTACTTTACTTAGCATGCCTATTCGTTATTTAATTGTATTGCAGAAGTGGGTTAACTTCTACAGTATATGCAAAAGTGAGTACATCCCTCAAATATTTGCAAACATTTTACTATATCTTTTCTTTTTACAACACTGAAGATCTGACACTTTGATACAATGTAAAGTAGTCAGTGTACAGCTTGTATAACAGTGTAAATTTGGTGTGCTCTCTAACTCAATACACAGCCATTAATGTCTAAACCACTGGTAATTCCTACTTGAAAACGACCAAATTGTGGACAAAGTGTCAATATTTTGTATGCCCATCATTATTTTAAAGCACTGCCTTAATTATCTTGGGCATAGAGTTCACTAAAGCTTCAGAGGAGACACTGAACTCCTCTGCCATCCTCCATGACAACATCACAGAGCTGGTGGATGTTAGAGACCTTGCGCTCCTCCACCTTCTATTTGAGGATGTGTCACAGATGCTCAATAGGGTTTGGGTCTGCAGTCCAGCACCCTTACCTTCACTATCTTTAGCAAGACAGTGGTCATCTTGGAAGTGTTTTTGGAGTCATTATCATGTTGGAATGCTGCTCTGTGGTCTAGTTTCCAGGGAGGGGATCATGCTCTGTTTCAGTATGTCACAGTACATGTTGGCATTCATGCTGCCCTCAATCAACTGTAGATCCCCACAGCTGGTAGAACTCATAGAGCCTTAAACCATGCTTTACTGTAGACATGAAACACTTGTATTTTATTTCTCACCTGATTGCTGCCACACACTCTTGACATCATCTGAACCAAATAAGTTCATCTTGGTGTCATCAGACCACAGGACATGATTCCAGTAATCCATGTGCTTAGTCTGCTTGTCTTCAGCAAACTGTTTGTGGGCTTTCTTGTGTATCATGTTTACAAGAGGCTTCTTTCTGTGATTACAGCAAAGCAGATTAATTTGATTCAGGCTGATCCCCCACTCCTTTAACGTCTGCATAAATACTGGCCACACTTGTGTGTCTATTTGAAAAGACAACTTCTGGAAATGACACTGAACACTTGCACTTAACTTCTTTGATTAATCATGGAGAGACCTCTTCTGAGTAGACTATGTCTTCTTAAACTGCTGTATGGTCTTAACCACCATGCTGTGGCTCAGTTTGAGGGTGTAATCAACCTTGTTTTACTGAAGCCATCTTTATGGAGAGCATCAATTGTTCTTTTTTCAGATCCTCAGAGAATTTTGAACTTCCAGTTCCCAGTATGAGAGAGAGTAACACACTTGCTCCCCATTCACACCTAAGACCTTGTAACACCAATGAGTTACCAGGGAGGGAAAAAGGCTAATTGGACACAATTTGGCTATTTTCAGTTCAATCTTGTTGACTGCGGTTTTGATATTAATGGCGGTGTGTTGAGTTCCTTAAAGGACATCAAATTTACACTGTTAAGCCTGCTTTACACGTTACGATTAAGCATACGATATCGCATGCGATCGTACCCGCCCCCATTGTATGTGCGGCACGTTCAATTTGTTGAACGTGTTGCACAAACGAGTATTTGCTGTCACACGTACTTACCCTTCCATACAACCTCGATGTGGGCGGCGAACGTCCACTTCCTGGAGTGGGAGGGACGTTCAGTTTCACATCGACATCACGCGGCAGCCGGCCAAAAGAAGCGGAGGGGCGGAGATGAGCGGGACGTAAACATCCCTCCCACCTCTTTCCTTCCGCATTGCCGGCGGGAGCCGCAGGACGCAGGTAAGATCTGTTCATCGTCCCGGGGTGTCACACACTGCGATGTGTGCTACCTCGAGAACATTGAACAACCTCACGTTCAATTTTTAGGAATTGAACGACGTGCGTGCGATGAACGTTTTAACGTTCAATCGCAATCGCACGTAGCTGTCACACGTTACAATGTAACTTACGATGCCGGATGTGCGTCACTTACGACGTGACCCCGCCGACACATCGTAAGATATATTGTAGCGTGTAAAGCCCGCTTTATACAAGCTGTACACTGACCACTTTACATTGTATCAAAGTGTCATATCTTCAGTGTTGTCCCATGAAAAGATATAATAAAATATTACCAAAATGAGAGGGGTGTACTCACTTTTCTGATACACTGCATGTAATATATGTTTTTCAACATGTTATAAAAACAGATCATAAAATGTTTTAATGCACTGCCTCCTCTTTTGGAGAATTTTGTCAGCTTAGTGCTGCATTAAAGACATTTAAAAGTAATGTGGACAGGAATGTGCAGGGATGTTGACACAGTTAAGGTTATTGAATTTAATGTAGAATTAAACATCAGATGTATTGAAAAGAAAAGAGCCGAAAACTCAGTCTGACCCGCTATGTTTGAACTGTAACAAGTACCACAACTGCAGCATTTCGGTCAGGTCACAAATCCCAATGGAGTGTTTGAAGGGCAAGAATAAAATGAAACACTCTGAAGTCTTTTATTGTGAAAAAAGTTGGCAATGGGCACTCTCAGAAGCAAAAGATTTACATTCTGAGCAAAGTCAAAAGATGAACTTTAATGGTGCTATTCTTAAAAGTTTTGTCGTAAAGGGAAACAGACATCCAAACCTATAGGCCTGTCTTTGTAAAGATCCAACATGACTCAGTATGTCTGTGGCAGCCATGGCGGGCACGTCTTCAGCAAAGGATGTGCATTCTTTTATTAAGCCATTCAGTGCTGCTGGGGCTATAGTTTATTGCTTGGCAATATGCAGCAACTCCCCTCAGCACTGAAGGATTAAACAGATGTGATACATCTTTAATTGTCAAGTTGCTTTGAGTCCAAACCTTTTTCATTGCACTTACAGATAGTGATACAGTATGAATTTCATTAGAAACAAATGATTTTCATATTGTGCTTTAGGACTCACAAACACAGACATGTGTCATAGCTTGCTCCAGGAATGTAAATTACATTTTTTATTGTGTTACTGGAATAAAGAACATTTGTATACTTCTGCAAGTAAAGATGGCCACACACATTTGATTGTCAGCAGAACCCACACAATCTAAAGTGTATATAGTGTCCTAATTCTTCCCTCAACAACAAATGTTGAAAAAAAGAAAGATTGGGTAGATGGAATTCAACATGTCCCATCCTGATGTACTTGTAGTATACCTACAGTTATACAGAAAAAACAATAATAGTTCAGGACCCTCAACTATGATCAATTTCAGAGCGTGGCTGTAGTCTCCGATCCTGTACAATACCTATATATTATACAGCGCTAGAAACATAATAGATACAATACAGACTACTGTCTATACCAGCATATTAACAAGTCTTAGGGTTTAGAAAAACACTTATCGTGGTATTGCAATGTTACTGTCATTTCCAGAATACTTTCAGCACATCTGGACACCATAACTAGCAGAAGTCTGCACAATGATATGGCTTGGCTTATTACTCAATAAAAACATTGATCTGTGAAACACCTATCAATGTCCACTTCTGAAACTCTCGGGAGAGCTCTTTGGAGCTTCTAGATTTTATAATAACTGGATTCTTATTGAGCCAAATTTACTTATCATAGATCCATACGGTGGACTCGGTTTAGTAGAACTATGGGGGAATGGATTTTACACTTGGAATACAAACAGTTAAACTAATCACAAAAATTTAGGCTTCATAGACTTTTGGTGTGAGTCCTCCTGACAAACATCTTTTTGCATTAAAGGACAGAAGAAAAGCATAGAAAACTACATAACATATCTTCCAGATTGTAAGATGCTCTTTTTTTCCCCCAAAACTGAGGGTGAAATGGGGGTGCATTTTACAATCCAGATAAGGCTTACCGGGGCGGTGGTTGAGGAGCGGGGTAATAGGAAGCAGGGTTCACAGGATGGGCTTGGGGGTGTCGCAGCGGGCGTCATTGATCTGTGGGCGGGCTGACGGAGTGTGGCAGTGGCAGGCACCATTGATCTGCTGGTGTCTTGCAGGGGTGTCACTGCAGTGGAGCAACTCAGGAGGGTCACATGATGGGGTGTTTCTGCAGCAGCTGCCATTGATCTGACAGCGGGCTCCATTGAATCACCTGCAGTTGATGAAATGGAAATGGACTTCAAGAAAATGGCTGCGGAGGTGACGTGCGCATAGATTGACGGGATGGACTTCAAGAAAATGGCTACGAAGTCCTATCTGAGCATGTGCTGCCTGCGCGGCCATTTTCTTGAAGTCCATCTCGTCAACTGCGTGCGATTCAACGGTGCCTGCAGTCCAATCAATGGCACCTGCCATCAAGACACCTCATACTGTGACCCTTCCGAGTTGCTCCACTGCAGTGTCACCCTGCTGCCCGCCGCCACATCAATGGCACCTGTTGCCGCAACACCCCCGCAACTTGCCAGATCACTGGCGCCTGCCGTTGCCATGACAGCTCCGAGTCCGCAGTATCGCCGACCCTCCTGAGCCACAACACCCTCTCCTCTGAGCCTGCAGCATTGCGCTGTCTCCTGTGACCTTCCTGAGCTGCTCCCCCCCTGGTGAGTAATAGGATTAAGACACACTAGGGTTATAAGACGGACCCTCATTTTAACATTAAAAATTATTTTAATCTATTTTTCTACTCTAAATTTTTGGTGCGTCTTACAAAATGAAAAATACCATATATCTGAACTTTGTGTCTCCTACTTTACCATCTCCTGCCATCATTATGGAGACAATAAAAGACAGGGAAGTTCCTTATTTTCAGCTATCTTAGAGGACATATTACTATATGCATATCAATAGTAGTTCCCTAATTTCATGGTATTTATGGAATTGCTTGGAACAATTCTCCCTGCTCTGTTGTACAAAAGTAGTCAATGTAGTTTCAACATTTCGAAGGCAACAAATAAAATAGCAGTGTCATGTCCACGTCTGCTTCCCTGGTTATGAAGTCAATGTGGGGCGGGTATGGGAGTGGTAATGAGGGGCTTCCATTAAGCAGGATCAGACTGATTACTGATGCTCTCTACCCAATCTACTCATTTATCCTTGGCAACTGGACAAAGTTGTAAGTGCAAATTTGGAGCTTAATACTGACTTTTGTCTCATATTTTATTCTATGCCTAAATAGTCATTATAAAGTATGTGATATTCTAAATCCTTAATTTCTTTTTTTTCAGATAGTAAGGAAAATTTGCTAAAACTATCAAAATTAAAGATGATATAAACATTGTCTAATTAGCCCATTTTAATCCATGTACATAATTTGTGTCTGGCACCATCCCTACTATGTGTGAACTATTTTTCTTGTTGCATTACTTTGCAGCTGTCAGATCCTGTCTTTCCCCAGTTGTTATACATTACTGTAGATGGTAAATGACATAGGTACTTGGCATTTTATTCCTGGGTATAGATTTGGCATGTGTTGACCGATGAGCCTGTGTTACCTGCTGCATCAAGTGACCATCTTTTTCTCTCTTTGTGTACGTTTTTTTAAGGCAAAAATCATCAAAAATAATCTTTTGTTTAAATTATGTTTTATATTAAAAACACTATTTTATTTTAATGGTTTTTAGTTAGCAAAGTTTTTCTAAAAATGTCAAACCTTGCACATTTCGCACAGGCACTGTGGCTTTTTTGACTCATACTTTCTTATGTTTCAGAAAAATTACATGAACATTAGCAGCAATGAACAGAATTAGTCCCTATCTTTTGTGTTGAAGCATCTAAAGAGCGTGTTCAAAGGTCATTTAGAAAGGAGGACCGAAATGACCTATTGTGACTCATGGATCCTGCATTATCAGTTGTTAATAGAGGACACACCTGTCATTGTAATACTGCCTGAGATCACAAGGAAACATTCCTAAAAGAATAGAAGATGTGAGTGTAAAATTGCCCATTACCAGAATGAAAACTACAATATTTTCAATTTAGTTAAAAAAAAAAACAGATTACGATATAAAAATGTTACCAAATGAAAAAAAATTACTTACAGCAAAGATGGGCTGCAGTGTGTACATCGCCTAGGCCAAAAACTAATACTCCACCAGGATACAGCTAAACCCCCACTAAGTGGAGGCATCACAGGTGCAGGAGGAGCAAATCACACACACACTTTCATGGAATGGAGGGGGGCGATTGCTAGATGATAAAACTGCACACTAATGGCTTGCATAGAGCACTGTTCACACATGCAGATGCACACCACTAAAACCTGATTTAAAAACAGGTAATTTGATGATACAACCCCTTAAAAAATTAGAATAATAACGCTTTTGCCGTTCCAACGACGTTGAATGTCTAAAAACTGACCGGTACATCCAAGAAACAGATAAATATGAACAGGTGGATACTGAAGGAACTAGTCCATACAGTTCCAACAACATTGGTGATGGGTGACTGGAAACCCATGTGCCATGAACCCTACAGCCACCAGCCGTTAATTGAACTCTTCACTCTCACTTCTGCCATGAACCCCGCAGCCACCTGGCCGTTAATTGAACTCTTCCCTCTTACTTCTGCCATGAACCCCGCAGCCACCCGGCCGTTAATTAAACTCTTCCCACTTACTTCTGCCATGAACCCCGCAGCCACCTGGCCATTAATTGAACTCTTCCCTCTTACTTCTGCCATGAACCCCGCAGCCACCCGGCCGTTAATTGAACTCTTCCCTCTTACTTCTGCCATGAACCCCGCAGCCACCCGGCCGTTAATTGAACTCTTCCCTCTTACTTCTGCCATGAACCCCGCAGCCACCCAACCGTTAATTGAACTCTTCCCTCTTACTTCTGCCATGAACCCCACAGCCACCCGGCCGTTAATTGAACTCTTCCCTCTTACTTCTGCCATGAACCCCGCAGCCACCCGGCCTTTAATTGAACTCTTCCCTCTTACTTCTGCCATGAACCCAGCAGCCACCCAACCGTTAATTGAACTCTTCCCTCTTACTTCTGCCATGAACCCCGCAGCCACCCGGCCGTTAATTGAACTCTTCCCTCTTACTTCTGCCATGAACCCCGCAGCCACCCGGCCGTTAATTGAACTCTTCACTCTCACTTCTGCCATGAACCCCACAGCCACCTGGCCGTTAATTGAACTCTTCCCTCTTACTTCTGCCATGAACCCCGCAGCCACCCGGCCGTTAATTGAACTCTTCCCTCTTACTTCTGCCATGAACCCCGCAGCCACCCGGCCTTTAATTGAACTCTTCCCTCTTACTTCTGCCATGAACCCAGCAGCCACCCAACCGTTAATTGAACTCTTCCCTCTTACTTCTGCCATGAACCCCGCAGCCACCCGGCCGTTAATTGAACTCTTCCCTCTTACTTCTGCCATGAACCCCGCAGCCACCCGGCCGTTAATTGAACTCTGTACTCTCACTTCTGCCATGAACCCCACAGCCACCTGGCCGTTAATTGAACTCTTCCCTCTTACTTCTGCCATGAACCCCGCAGCCACCCGGCCGTTAATTAAACTCTTCCCACTTACTTCTGCCATGAACCCCGCAGCCACCTGGCCATTAATTGAACTCTTCCCTCTTACTTCTGCCATGAACCCCGCAGCCACCCGGCCGTTAATTAAACTCTTCCCACTTACTTCTGCCATGAACCCCGCAGCCACCTCGCCATTAATTGAACTCTTCCCTCTTACTTCTGCCATGAACCCCGCAGCCACCCGGCCGTTAATTGAACTCTTCACTCTTACTTCTGCCATGAACCCCGCAGCCACCCGGCCGTTAATTGAACTCTTCCCTCTTACTTCTGCCATGAACCCCGCAGCCACCCAACCGTTAATTGAACTCTTCCCTCTTACTTCTGCCATGAACCCCGCAGCCACCCGGCCGTTAATTGAACTCTTCCCTCTTACTTCTGCCATGAACCCCGCAGCCACCCAACTGTTAATTGAACGCTTCCCTCTTACTTCTGCCATGAACCCCGCAGCCACCCGGCCGTTAATTGAACTCTTCCTCTTACTTCTGCCGTGAACCCCACAGCCACTTGGCCATTAATTGAACTCTTCCCTTTTTCTTCTGCCATGAACCCCACAGCCACCCGGCCGTTAATTGAACTCTTCACTCTCACTTCCTTTGGACGGAACTAATATCCAGCAGAAGTGTGAGCTGCTGCTGATCTCAGTTTTCTCCAAAGGAAGTGAGAGTAAAGTGGCCATTAAAAGCTGCAGGGATCACTTGACATAAAATGTCGCATGGACCTTGGGAGACCTGATGCCCCCATCGTTGGAGCACTGACAACACCAGAGTTGAGTAAAAGATGTTTTTAGTCTATGTGGGGGAATAAATCCTGTAATTGAGAAGAGTTTATCCAAGTACTGGACAACTATCTGTTGGACAAATTGATGAAAGTGACTATAACACATAAATACGATGTCAGCATTTGAAACGGATTTTGTTACACAACTATGCCAGGTTTTGGTGCTTTTAGCATAGTTTATCTCTCCTAGTAGTCTGTGATTGAGCTCAGATAACGATGGTACATCCCATATAATAAATTTCTATGGGCTGTATTCTGTGAAACAATTATGCAAAATTCTGAAAGATGACTTTCTTATGTTAAGATTTATATATGCGGAACAGATCTCTAGTATATGTATATGGAAATAATCTGCGCATACCACTGTCTGTTCTGTCAGTAATAAACAAAACTACTGAAAAAAGGGCTGACGTACAATTAATTGAATTCAGATTCCAAAAGGGCCATCATTCTCATTAATGGAAAATAGAAAGTTTATGATTTCACAAGAATTATAATTGCTTTTTGTAATTGCACATAAAATACTGCTGTAACAAATAAATAATCAGATAATAGTTCATTGTTTATTAAACTCAATTTCCACCAGGATTCGCACTCTTCTGTTTTATTACTATTTATATTCCTATACCGCTTTCTTACAAAGCAAGCAACATAGGTTCCATTTTAACACAGATGTAATTGTTTCATAAGTTCTCTTCAAATCAAATCACTGAGGCCTTATTTCTGCAAAGTGATACATATTCATCTGGCAGCTTTGGAGCATATTAATATGTCTGGAGAGCTGTGAATATCTTCAGTGAAATAAAACAAACATATCAAGAATATAAATAGTCTAAAAGAAGTGTAGCAAACTAGAAAAGCAAGTAAAAACCTACCAACCTACAAACCTACTTCACTAATGGTAAGGGCAGAGAAGTTTTCTTTGGAGTCTTGTTAATTTAGCTTAATGGGCTATATATTGTATGAATTTAATCTTCTCATTATAGAAATGTAGGCAAACTATTCGCACAAATGCAGGTAACATCTGTTTGCAGATAAAGTAAACTGACTTTGGTAGGTTAGTAAATCCTATCTAGATGCTTTACTGTGAACACATGCCATAAGTAACTGATGCCATGTTTCCCCAAAAATTAGAGACTGTCGTATATTATTTTTTACCCTGAAAAATGCACTAGGGCTTGTTTTAGGGAAAGGGGTTATTTCTGGGGAAACAGGGGTTGGGAATAAGTTTGCCCCCCCCCCCAAAAAAGCAGACATTCCCCAGGAGAATCATACTTATCAGACCCCGGACACCTGCATCACTCCAAGGTTCTCCTACGATCCACAGCATGCGCTCCCAGTTGGTTACTGAATGCTCCACAGAAGTTCTCCTTTGCTTCCAGCCAGCACTCAGTCACACACACATCAGATGGCAGGAACATCATACACACAGAAAAATCCGGTGGTACCATACTGCTTTCAGTCAGCAGTGTTATGAAACGTGAGGACCTGTGGTGGAATGCATTGAGAACCTCGGGTGGAATGCATCAAAGTGTTCCACTGCAGGTCCTCGATGCATCCAACAAAACATCGTCATGTTCCATCCTAGGTCCCTGTAGCAGTATGGTATCATCATGTGTGCATGCGCTCCACCGCAAGTCCTCCATGCATTCAACCGCAGGGCCTTACGTTCCACAGCCTCACAGCGTTCCATGGATAGATACAGTTACAGTATATAGGAACATATCGTTACTACTATTATAGGACATAAGAAGACCTAAAGCCTCTCACACACAACAAATTGCTGTTGACTGAACAATGGTTAGATTAATTGTTCAGCCGACATAAATCTCTATTGCCTCCCACAGAAGTTCTCAGCACAGCCCAGGGCTCCTGTGTTCTCTATTAGAGAGCAGCTGCCAGACTCCATTGGTGGCAGTTTATCTAGCCGACAACAAAAGGATAAATAGTTATGGGGCGTTGAAAAAAAGGTTTAGGAGCATCCTGTTCAACTTTTCTCTACCAGTTATACTTCTTTATCAATAGATTATTTATAGCCTACAATGCTATTTGTTATAAAAAAAATATTCGTACCCTTTTTAATTGCAGGTATAGTATTTGCGATCACCATCTCTGCAGTAACGCATTACACAGTCTGACTGCTTTAACTGTAAAGAACCCTTTCCTATTTAGCTGGAGGAATCACCTTTCCTATACAGAAAATGAATATCGCCTGGCCCTCTGTAGGGTCTTTGGAAGGAATAAGTCAAGTGACTGTCCTTTGTATTGACCACACATGTATGTAGTCTATGGAAAGCCTTAAATATTGGAGCCTCATGAAAAAATACATGCAAGGATAAACCATCTCTTTTCAGATTAGGTCCTGGGATTCATTTGATGCTAATACCCCAGAACAACAGTACAAGGCAGCAACCACTGGTGATAAAATAAAAAAAGATCCTGGGCAAATAACCTTGGCACAATTAAACATATCTCCATTAAGATAAAATGATTTTATCATAGCAACATCCAGTGCCTACAAGTAGTATTCAACCCCCTGCAGATTTAGCAGGTTTACACATTCGGAATTAACTTGGCATTATGACATTTGGACTGTAGATCAGCCTGGAAGTGTGAAATGCACTGCAGCAAAAAAGAATGTTGTTTCTTTTTTTCTTTTTTTTTTAAATTGTGAAAAGTTTATTCAGAGGGTCATTTATTATTCAACCCCTCAAACCACAAGAATTCTGTTTGGTTCCCCTAAAGTATTAAGAAGTATTTCAGGCACAAAACAATGAGCTTCACATGTTTGGATTAATTATCTCTTTTTTCCAGCCTTTTCTGACTAATCAAGACCCTCCCCAAACTTGTGAACAGCACTCATACTTGGTCAACATGGGGAAGACAAAGGAGCATTCCAAGGCCATCAGAGACAAGATCGTGGAGGGTCACAAGGCTGGCAAGGGGTACAAAACCCTTTCCAAGGAGTTGGGCCTACCTGTCTCCACTGTTGGGAGCATCATCCGGAAGTGGAAGGCTTATGGAACTACTGTTAGCCTTCCACGGCCTGGACAGACTTTGAAAGTTTCCACCCGTGCCAAGGCCAGGCTTGCCCAAAGAGTCAAAGCTAACCCAAGGACAACAAGGAAGGAGCTCCGGGAAGATCTTATGGCAGTGGGGACATTGGTTTCAGTCAATACCATAAGTAACGTACTCCACCGCAATGGTCTCCGTTCCAGACGAGCCCGTAAGGTACCTTTACTTTCAAAGCGTCATGTCAAGGCTCGTCTAAAGTTTGCTCATGATCACTTGGAGGACTCTGAGACAGACTGGTTCAAGGTTCTCTGGTCTGATGAGACCAAGATCGAGATCTTTGGTGCCAACCACACACGTGACGTTTGGAGACTGGATGGCACTGCATACGACCCCAAGAATACCATCCCTACAGTCAAGCATGGTGGTGGCAGCATCATGCTGTGGGGCTGTTTCTCAGCCAAGGGGCCTGGCCATCTGGTCCGCATCCATGGGAAGATGGATAGCACGGCCTACCTGGAGATTTTAGCCAAGAACCTCCACTCCTCCATCAAGGATCTTAAGATGGGTCGTCATTTCATCTTCCAACAAGACAACGACCCAAAGCACACAGCCAAGAAAACCAAGGCCTGGTTCAAGAGGGAAAAAATCAAGGTGTTGTAGTGGCCTAGTCAGTCTCCTGACCTTAACCCAATTGAAAACTTGTGGAAGGAGCTCAAGATTAAAGTCCACATGAGACACCCAAAGAAACTAGATAACTTGGAGAAGATCTGCATGGAGGAGTGGGCCAAGATAACTCCAGAGACCTGTGCCGGCCTGATCAGGTCTTATAAAAGACGATTATTAGCTGTAATTGCAAACAAGGGTTATTTCACAAAATATTAAACCTAGGGGTTGAATAATAATTGACCCACACTTTTATGTTGAAAATTTATTAAAATTTAACTGAGCAACATAACTTGTTGGTTTGTAAGATTTATGCATCTGTTAATAAATCCTGCTCTTGTTTGAAGTTTGCAGGCTCTAACTTATTTGCATCTTATCAAACCTGCTAAATCTGCAGGGGGTTGAATACTACTTGTAGGCACTGTATATATATACTAAGAAGAAAAAATAATATTTTTCTTGTAATCACACAAGCAATACAGCTTAGGTATGAGTGCCACTTCTGCACTTCTTAAAGCTCTGCCCCCGTATTTTCAACTGTCTGTCACATTTTTATCAGCTCACCACATTAGTATGCCAGAGGGCACATGTGCACCCAGTAAATGCCCTCCTGTATCAGGGCTTGACAATAACTTTGTCTTTTATGCCTCACACTTCCAGCAGGTCCTCTCAGCCTTTCAACAGAGCCAAAAAAGGTCACGTGACAAGTTCCCTTAGAACAGAAATAAAGCATAGACTCTATTGAGTCTTGTCATTCAATGTCTATTAGTTGCTCCTTTGTAGCAAATTCCACACTGACGCCATTTAAATAACAATTATTACTGACAAAGTGACACGTTTTAGACAATAGATAGGAGGCAGCAAAAAAGCAACAATCTGAATGTGGCAACTAACGTAATACTATCATTTTAATTTTTATTTAATAAATCAATTTTTTTGTCAAAAAAGTCTAAAGTATAAAACTAAATGAAGATTCTTATCAGGAGAAACTATCAGGGTTGTATATTTACTACAGCATATACAACAAGATTAATATCCTCTTTCTATGCTTAGTACTGTATATTACCATGTTTGACTTTTAATAAGGTTCATGCATTCACATTTTATTATATATCTGTTTATTGTATTATTGTACAAGATAACAGTTATCAGAATTTATAGATGGAGATTTAAAGAGCAATGCATAATTTTTAGGGTCTGATCGAATATCACAAATATTCGGCAATATTCGGCTTCGTGAATATTCAACGAATAGTTCGCCACTATGCGTATATTTGATGCGCAATGTAAGTCTATGGGAAGCCCAAATAGTTGCTATTCGGCAACTATTCGGGTTTCCCATAGACTTACATTGCGCATCGAATATTCGCAAATAGTCGAATAGCGGCGACCTATTTGTCGAATATGGGCATAGCCGAATATTTGAGGTATTCGATCATCCCTAATAATTTTATTTTTAAGCATAATATACACGATCGCTTATCCAAGCCCTCTTTCTGATCAGTGACATGTAAAAGAACTATAACATAACTGTAAATAAAAAGTTAAAATGCACATCCAAATACAATACTTTGATCTATAAAAAATGTACTAAAATTCACATGAGGTTCTAAGGCGGGCTTTGCACACTACGACATCGCAGGCCGATGCTGCGATGCCGAGTGCGATAGTGCCCGCCCCCGTCGCAGCAGCGATATTTGGTGATAGCTGGCGTAGCGAAAGTTATCGCTACGCCAGCTTCACACACACACTCACCTGCCGTGCGACGTCCCTGTGGCCGGCGACCCGCCTCCTTGTTAAGGGGGCGGGTCGTGCGGCGTCACTGCGACGTCACACGGCAGGCAGCCAATCAGAGCGGAGGGGCGGAGATGAGCAGGATGTAAACATCCTGCCCACCTCCTTCCTTCCGCATATCCTACGGAAGCCGCAGTGAGGCCGGTAGGAGACGTTCCTCGCTCCTGCGACTTCACACACAGCGATGTGTGATGCCGCAGGAGCGAGGAACAACATCGGACCGTCGCGTCAGCGTAATCATGGATTACGCCGACGCTGCACCGATGATACAATTACGACGCTTTTGCGCTCGTTAATCGTATCATCCAGCCTTTACACACTGCGATGTCGCATGCGATGCCGGAAGTGCGTCATTTTCAATTTGACCCCACCGACATCGCACCTGCGATGTCGCAGTGTGCAAAGTGCCCCTTAGTTAACATTTTGATCAGAATGTATAACTCAGGTGCCACGTAACGGCAAACCTCTCCGTGAGTCCCTACCTTTACGGGCATGTTTTGTTCTCATTTATTAGTCTGAAACCACATGAAAGGTGAGGTTTTTTTGAATTGGTTGGTGCAATATGGTGGCCATTGTTGCCGTAATGTGGGCCTGTGGTGTGGTCTGACCCAGAGTTTTGGGGGCTTTGCCTGGTTTTATGGGTGATGTTGAGCAGCTTAAGTGCTGGCGGTGGTGCTTTTCACACACTATTACATCTGTCATGTTCAGGACCCACTCATAGATTTTCCATCACATTACAGTGAGCTTATACATTCTGATCAATATATAATCTAAGAATCTTGTGTTCAGTAATGTAAATTTTGCTAAGTTGCAGTAGATCAATGTACAATATTTAGATGTGCAGTCCATGTGTCTATGTTCAGTTATGTTAAATTACATGAAACTGAATTAGTGCTTGCTGGGGGAAATGTATCATTTTGTGTAAAATAACCCATACAATATACTTTCATAGATGTAAGCACTACTGTGTATATTATTTACCTGACAGAGTACAATTTGGCCTACATTTAGTGGACGATTCTGACTTTTGCCTATATAAATATTGCTGTAGACTGAGCTATTCCATACAGTGGAATCCAGTAAAAAAATATACCATGCAGTACTTATTTTATAAAATGTAATCCTAAGGTGGACATAAGCCTCTGTATAGTGTCTGTCACTGGCTTCCATTAAATATATACATCAGAAGCTTCCCAATGTTTACTAGAAGCCTTAAGGGGGTGAAAACAGCCTGAAGGTAACAGAATAAAGAAGTAAATGAGTATGTCATATCTACTTTAGAAAGTTTCAAAGTCAAACTAGCAAAGTAAAATGTTTAAACAGAACAACAATTTAAAGAACTCAATGTGCATCAGTGTCAGCTCAAACTGTCGACATTTGAATAAAATGAAATGCTATGGCAGGAGACCCAAGAGGACCCTGCTGCTGACAGAGACATAAAAAGCTAGACTGCAGCTTGCCAAAATGTATGTGATTAAGCCAAAATGCATCTTGTGTACAAATGAGACAATACAGAGCTTTTTGGTAAAGCACATCATTCTAATGTTCACTGAAAATGGAATGAGGCCAACAATGAAAAGAACACAGTACCTACAGTAAAATATTGTGGAGGTTCAAAGATGTTTTAGGGTTATTTTGCTGCCTCTGGCACTGAGTGACTTTATTGTGTGCATGGCATCATGAAATCTGAAGATTACCAAAGTAGTTTGGGTTGCTTAGTAGGGTAAAGTGTCAGAAAGCTGGTTTATTGTCCAAGGTCATGGGTCTTCCAGCAGGACAATGATCCCTCAAACATACTTTAAGAAGCACCCAGAAATAGCTGTAAAAAAAGCACTGGAGACTTCTGAAGTGGCCAGTAATAAGTACAGATCTAAATCCTATTGAACATCTGTGGAGAGCTCTTAAAATTACTGTTGGGAGAAGTCATCCTTCAAATATGAGAGGCCAGGAGCTGTTTGCAAACAGAAGAGTGGTCCAAAATTCAAGTTGAGAGGTATAAGAAACTTGTTAGTTGCTAGAAGTGATTGATTGCAGTTATATATTCCAAAGGGTGTGCAACCAAATATTCATTTGAGGGTGCAAACAATTTTGTGTGGCCCATTTTTTGAGTTTTGTGTGAAATTATGTCGAATTTGCCTTTTTACACACAAAGGAAATGAACATGTGTAATGCGGGTGTCACACGAGACAACCTATCGTGCCATGTGTTGTCGGGGTCATGGTTTTCGTGATGCACATCCAGCATCATTCACGACGTCATCTCGTGTGACACCTACGTGCGACTCCAAATCGGTTATAAATCGTGGATCGTGTACTTGTCGCTCATTTTTAAAAAATTGTTTCATCTTATTTACGCAGGTTGTTCATCATTCCCGGGAAAGCACACGTTGCTCCGTGTGACACCCCGGGAACGATGAACACAGTTTACCTGCATCCCGCGGCACCCGCCGGCTATGAGGAAGGAAGGAGGTGGGCGGAATGTTTACGTCCCGCTCATCTCCGCCCCTCCGCTTCTATTGGCTGGCGGCTGTGTGACGTTGCTGTGACGCCGAACGTCCCTCCCCCGCCAGGAAGAGGATGTTCGCCGCCCACAGCAAGGTCGCTCAGCAGGTAAGTCCGTGTGATGGCGGTTTAATGACTTTGTGCGACACGGGCAGCGATTTGCCCGTGATGCACAAACGACGGGGGCGGTTACGATCACTCGTACAATCGCACGATAGATCGTACCGTGTGAAGCCCGCATCAGGCAATATATGTATTTTCAACAATTTTTTGGGAGAAATACTTCATTTTTTGGAACAATTTCAAGGGGGCCAACCTTCTTGGCCATGACTATGTATATATATATATATATATATATATAGTACAGACCAAATTTTTGGACACATCTCATTCAAAGAGTTTTCTTTATTTTCATGACTCTAAAAATTGTAGATTCACATTGAAGACATCAAAACTATGAATGAAAACATGTGGAATGAAAAACTTAAAAAAGTGTGAAACAACTGAAATTATGTTTTATATTCTAGGTTCTTCAAAGTAGCCACCTTTTGCTTTGATTACTGCTTTGCACACTCTTGGCATTCTCTTGATGAGCTTCAAGAGGTAGTCACCGGAAATGGTTTTCCAACAGTTTTGAAGGGGTTCCCAGAAATGCTTAGCACTTGTTGGCCCTTTTGCCTTCACTCGGTCCAGCTCAACCAAACCCATTTCGATTGGGTTCAGGTCTGGTGACTGTGGAGGCCAGGTCATTTGACTTAGCATCCCATCACTCTGCTTCATAGTCAAATAGCCCTTACACAGCCTGGAGGAGTGTTTGGGGTCATTGTCCTGTTGAAAAATAAATGATGGTCCAACTAAATGCAAACCAGATGGAATAGCATGCCGCTGCAAGATGTTGTGGTAGCCATGCTGGTTTAGTATGCCTTCAATTTTGAATACATCCCCAACAGTGTCACTAGCAAAGCACCCCCACACCATCACACCTCCTCCTCCATGCTTCATGGTCGGAACCAGGCATGTAGAGGCCATCCGTTCACCTTTTCTACAAAGACACGGTGGTTGGATCCAAAGATCTCAAATTTGGATTCATCAGACCAAAGCACAGATTTCCACTGGTCTAATGTCCATTCCTTGTGTCCTTTAGCCCAAACAAGTCTCTTCTGCTTGTTGCCTTTCCTTAGCAGTGGTTTCCTAGCAGCTATTTTACTATGAAGGCCTGCTGCACAAAGTCTCCTCTTAACAGTTGTCCTATAGATGAGAAGGTGTGTCCAAACATTTGGTCTGTACTATATATATATATATATATATATATATATATATATATTTATATATATATATATATATATATATATATATATATATATATATATATATATATACATTTATATATTAGGTGGCACTAGACTTCATGTCTCCATTCTCTCTAAAGAAGCAATTTGCATACATACAGAACAGTAAATAATATAACTGTTCAGGTATACTTTCTACTTAATTGGCAAACTGCAAGTGCAAGGTGAAGTGTCAATAATAAATAGGTCTGTCATCTTTAAGCCATACAAGTATACTGTTGTAGGGAATCATATGCATAAATGTATAATTATTGCTGTTATTATAATTAGCATATAAACTAGATAACATATGGAATAATTCAGGCTATGCAACTCAATTAGGTAACAACACATATCTCACAAAAAGAGCCATTAATTGTGAGCACCAGGCCTACCAAAATAAGGCAGGGAGAGTGCCAGCACTACTCATAGTAATAATAATACACTGGAGGACGAGAGTAAAGTGCAATTATAAATATTTTTTATTGAGTACACAACAAGAAAAATAGTTAAAAATGGTACACTACCAAAAATCTTAGGGATGCGTACATATAGGTCCCAGTGAAATTCATAATAGCCCACCCAATTATATCCGGAATACTGAATATAGTAGTCTATATTAAATCAGGGCTAGCAGGTAAAGGGGTCTAATATGGACGATGTGAATAATTCTAAAGGGACTGCATTAAAAGTATAGTACAAAAATCAAACCATGATTCCCCACCATGTATTGGTAGGAAATCATGGTGATTATGCTGAAGGCACCATAGAGAAATAAGTGTTAGTTCCAATACGGATAGCTCTGGTGCTATCCGTATTGGATTGGTACTAACACTTATTTCTCTATGGTGCCTTCAGCATAATCACCATGATTTCCTACCAATACATGGTGGGGAATCATGGTTTGATTTTTGTACTATACTTTTAATGCAGTCCCTTTAGAATTATTCACATCGTCCATATTAGACCCCTTTACCTGCTAGCCCTGATTTAATATAGACTACTATATTCAGTATTCCGGATATAATTGGGTGGGCTATTATGAATTTCACTGGGTCTTATATGTACGCATCCCTAAGATTTTTGGTAGTGTACCATTTTTAACTATTTTTCTTGTTGTGCACTCAATAAAAATTATTTATAATTGCACTTTACTCTCGTCCTCCAGTGTATTATTTTCAATTAGGCAACAGAAGCGCATTACAGCAGGTACAAAGATATAATAGAAGAAATACTTATTCTAGTTATTAATTAGATAAATTATAACTGTGATATAGGAGGATTGTCTCTTCTTACCATTGTATGTTAAAAGTTTAAATGTGTCAATACACTGTTGGGTTTGTTAAAAAAGCTTTATCAAAACCATAAATAATATAATCAAAGAGGATCAACTATAGCAAACCAAAGAAAAACCCTCTAAAACGTTAAGTTTATTATTTCCAGTTAAAATAGCCGTCAATCAATATAGACACAAGGGCCATACCCAATTGTGAAGTCACAGATAAATGTCGTGCAGTGCATAAAAGCTAGGTGAGGTTCTGGATGCGGCAGTGAGCAATAGAGTGTGCGATGGTGTCGCTTCTATTTGAGGCACTGTCAGGTTAAATAAATATCATGATGTTCAGGATAAAGGGCCTGATGTTCCCTAAAGCTGATCCCTTCCTGACAACGGAGGTTTGGTTCACCTTAATGTCTTGGGTGCCCCCGTTCCTCGGTAGCTGACCCTATTTGCCCCTGTCGCTTTCACATAACCTAAACCACCACCAAGTGCAATGTGCTGAGATAGTTACAAGTCATTTGTCATTATGTAATTATCCGTGGTCAGACCCTAGTCCCACACAAGCTGTACCAAGAAAGTTTCAGGTTCATATACAAATCAATATTTTGCAGCGAGCACAATTATGATTTCTGCATATGGTTTGTTCTTCAATTCTAATGGAAGCAATAAATAATCCAATACTAAGGCAGCAGGTTTTACTATTTGTACCCCACCTGTCGTCAGCGATAAAACTGTGTGATGCAAGGCTCAGCTTTCCCGTACTTAGGTAACAATCATCTATTCTACATTGACTGTGCAGCTCATCAACCGAGGCAGAAATGTATCTGGTTATTGCCGCTCTGCGTCAATTAAAATAGGTTTATCAGTCATTTAGTAAATTTCAGTGGTGAAATCCAGAGGCAAATGTGAATTAGATTCAGCAATAAAGATATCTATTGTTTATTACATTAAAGATGCTGTATGTTGTTTTATAAGACGATATTGTCATATTATCATATACTGAAACATCATTGCACAAAGTAAAATCACAATCTTCAAGACGTTTTTTCTACACATTTTTTTATTGTTCTATAGCTCCAGCCATATCTATAAAATAGTTGAAATTCCCTAAGGTAGTGCGGACATTTTCATCCACTAAATTAGTGCTGACTGGGGAGGTGAAATGTGAGAAGCATTATATTTATAGAAGGTCCTCCCAGGCCATCACATGCCCTGATTGGGCTCAGTTCTGGCTACTTTTTCACCCCTTTGAACTATTAAAGCATTTCCTGATTTACAGTTAACATACGAGCCTTCTCAGTGCCTCTGGATAATATAGATGTGCCACCACCATAACCATATAGCATGCAGAACATTTTGACATTCCTTACGGCAGTTAGTGTCCATGTGTATAGTGATCATATTTTACATTATTAGTCTCAAAGTAAATGAAATAAATAAAAATTGATTGCCTATCTCTATTTCATGACATCAAACTATTTATATTTTTGGCAACAATGAAGTGATGGCTCCAGCTCCAGCATATTAAAACTTCACTTTAAAAAAAGTCCATGATAGCAATAAAACCATATAAAAAAGATGCCTATAAATAAAGACAAATAAGTCTGAAAGGCTTTCATTCGTGGAATTTTATATGGTTTTATTGTTCTCATGGACTTTTCTTTAATGGAACCAATAATGGGAGGTTTTTATACATTGGTGTTGGATCCATCCATTCATCATTTGCCACGTTGACTGTGGACACCAGCCACAAGAATCCATGCACCAGCGATGAACCTTGGGGTCCCTTCAGAGATGTGCCAATCTAAACAAAGTGGTGAGCTGTTGCCCCCAAAATTTCCCTCTTTCCCTTTATATTTTAATATTCCCAGTAAAGCGTTCTCAGAATATTCCATACGCTTGGTATCAAGAAATGTAAATATAATTTCCAATCTCTCAGGTTAACGGAAAAATTACATTTTTGTGTACTCACCGTAAAATGTCTTCCTTGGAGCCTTTCATTGGGGGACACAGTCAGTGGGTATTATGATGTCTCCAGGGAGGTGTGACACTAGATTTGCAAAAGTGTTAGCTCCTTCCCCCACAGCATATACCCCAGCTAGGCAGGAAACTAGCTCAGTTTGGTGTAAAAGCAGTAGGAGAAGGACAACCAAAACCACAAGGGTGGGAGCTGTGTCCCCCAATGAAAGGCTCCAAGGAAGCCATTTTACGGTAAGTACATAAAAATGTAATTTCCTTTCTCGCCTTTTTATTGGGGGACACAGACAGTGGGATGTCCTAAAGTGGGAGCTGAACTATTAACAGTGTATAACATCGGACTAAGAGCTGACTAACAACTGCAACTGCAGTGAACATATATCAAAACACTGTAAAAAAAAACGAGCAGTGGCCACTTATAAATGGGCCACTGCCGCCTGAAGGACTTGTCTTCCAAGAGCAGCATCCGCGGAAGCATGTGTATGCACTCTGTAGAATTTTGTAAACGTGTGCACACTGGACCAGGTAGCGGCCTTGCAAAGTTGGGCCGCCGAAGCCTGATGGCAGATAGCCCAGGAAGCACCCACTGCTCGCGTAGAGTGGGCCCACACAGATTGAGGAGGAACAACACCTCGTGTTTTGTAAGCCTCACAGAAGGCAGTCCTAATCCATCGAGAAATCGTGGATTTAGAAGCCCGATTGCCCTTTTTGTGTCCTTCTGAGAGGACGAAGAGGGCATCCGACTTGCACAACGGCGCTGTTCTGGAGATGTAGATCCGCAGAGCCCTGACGAGATCTAGAGTGTGAATGGCTTTTTCAAAAGAGTGGACCGGGCAGAATGACGGCAACACAATGTCCTCGTTTAAGTGGAAAGAAGATACGACCTTCGGGAGAACAGCGGGGGAAGGCCGAAGGACAACCTTATCATGATGGAAAATCAGGTAAGGTGAGCGACAGGAAAGAGCCGGTAGTTCGGACACTCACCTGATAGAGGTAATGATGACCAAAAAGGCAACCTTCCAGGACAATCGTTGAATAGAAATTTCTCTCAAGGGTTCAAAGGGAGGAAGCTGAAGAGCTCCGAGAACCAGATTCAGATCCCAGGGATCTAAGGGGTGGCGATAAGGAGGGACCAAATGCACTACCCCTTGAAGAAAGGTACGGAACTGAGGGCGAGAAGCCAGCTGCTTCTGGAAAAATATTGACAAGGCAGAAACTTGTCCCTTAAGGGTACTGAGAGCTAGTCCCGAGTCCAGACCGTCTTGCAGAAAGGCAAGAACATTAGGGATTGAAAAGGTAAGGGGCGACCAATTATGACGGTCACACCAGGAAAGATAGGTCTTCCAGGTTCTGTGGTAGATACTGGCGGAGGAGGGCTTCCGAGCATTAAGCATGGTATGAACTACCTTAGAAGAAAGACCTGCTTTGGCTAGAATCAAGGATTCAAGCACCACGCCATCAAATGCAGCTGTGCTGTATTCTGGTGGAATATTGGACCTTGCGACAGAAGATCCGGGCGGTCGGGAAGACGCCAGGAAGTGTCGCCGAGCAGTTGGAGAAGCTCTGGGTACCAGGCTCTCCTGGGCCAGTCCGGGGCCACGAGGATCGCCGGGATGCCCTCCGCTTTGATTTTCTTGATTACTCTCGGAATGAGAGGAAACGGAGGGAATATGTAGGGTAGGCAGAACTGCGCCCATGGAAAGACTAGAGCGTCGGAGCCGATTGCTAGCGGGTCTCTCGACCGGGATATGAATGGACGTATTTTGGCATTCATCCGAGACGCCATGAGGTCCACATCTGGGAGCCCCCAACGAAGAGTCGTCTGATGGAACACTTCGTCGTGGAGGGACCATTCCCCTGCCGCTAGACCTTGCCTGCTGAGAAAGTCTGCGGCCCAGTTGTCTACCCCTGGGATATGGACAGCTGAAATAATGGGGATGTGCTTCTCTGCCCAAAGAAGAATCCTGGATACTTCCTTCATCGCTGCCTTGCTGCGAGTTCCTCCCTGAAGGTTGATGTAAGCCACAGCCGTGGCATTGTCTGACTGGATCCGAACAGGGAGGCCCAATAGTAAGGGTTGAAAATTCTGAAGGGCCAAAAATATGGCTCTGATCTTCAGAAAATTGATGTGCAGGGAGCGCTCGGAAGGAGACCAGCGTCCGTGAACAGTGTGGTGGAGAAACACTGCCCCCCAGCCTATCAGGCTGGCATCCGTCGTGACTACTTGCCAGTGGACCGGGCGGAACGACTTCCCTTGAGATAGGGATGAGGCTTAAGTCCACCAGACGAGGGAGCTGAGCGCAGACCGAGATAGGCGGACTGACCGGTCTAGGGAAGCTGGATTCTTGTCCGAAGAGGATAGAAGAGACAGTTGTAGAGGGTACAGATGGAATTGGGCAAAGGACACGTCTTCTATGACCGCCACCATCTTGCCTAACACTCTCATTTCATTCCGAAGGGATGTGTGACGGCGAGAGTGGAGGGATTGGGCGGCCCGGATCAGGGAAGACCTCTTGACTTCTGGAAGAAAAACCCGGGACTGAGCCGTGTCTATCAGCATACCTAAAAAGGTGATGCGCTGATGAGGAATGAGAGATGACTTGTTGAAGTTAATAGGCCACCCTAGCCTTGACAGCGTGTCTAGGCAAATCTGCACGCTTTCTGAGCAAACTTGAAGAGAGCTCCCTTTGACAAGAAGGTCGTCCAAATGGGGAACGACCAGGATGCCTCTGGGGTGTAAAATGGACATGACGGCCGCCATGACCTTTGTGAAGACCCGAGGCGCAGTGGCCAGCCCAAAGGGGAGGGCCCTGAATTGGAAATGACTGTGTCCTACGGCAAAACGAAGGAACCGTTGATGAGAGACCCATATGGGAAAGTGTAAATAAGCATCTTGAAGGTCTATGGACGCTAGGAATTCTCCAGGTTCCATGGCGGCTAGCACTGCTCTCAATGATTCCATTCGGAAAGTTCAAATCCGTACGAATTTGTTCAGCCGTTTGAGGTCCAAGATAGGGCGGACAGAGCCATCTTTTTTGGGAACGACAAAAAGGTTTGAATAGAAACCTTTGCTGCGCTGTTCCATGGGCACTGGAATGATAACGTTTGCTTTCTGTAAAGAGGTTATGGCCTGAAATAAGGCCTGGCTTTGCGTTTTGGACTTTGGATGACGAGAACGCCGAAACCTGTTGGCCAGCAGGGAATGGAAATCGATCTTGTAACCTGAGGTGACGATTTCTCGAACCCAAGCATCATGAGTGTGGTCTAGCCAGATATCCCGAAAAAGCAGAAGCCACCCTCCAACAGGAGTCGGATCTGAGGGATACCTGGCGTCATGCTGAGGGGGCCTGTACAAGGCAAGGTCCTTTGGGTTTAGGTTGCTTGGAGTGGGAACGTCAGGAAGAGCCCCTTGAGAGACTGGATCCTCGATCTGAGTGTTGGGACGATCCTTGGGCTGACGGTTTTGGGGGGCAGGCCGAAAGGACTGCCTGCACCAAGGAGATTTTTTAAAATTCCTGGATACAGGCCGCTTTTGAGGTAGAATGGTATTTTTACCACCCGTCGTCTCAGATATGAGTTTGTCCAAGGATTCTCCAAACAGACGCAGGCCATGGAAGGGGAGTGTGGACAGGGATTTCTTGGTGTTTAGCCAGTCTGGATACTGGCGGATCCACAATGGGGGGGGTACTGACCAGGGCTTAACCATTTCAGAGGGAAAGGGATAAGCGAATGAAGAGAAGGGTTTTTTATTAAACCTTCTATCAGGGTGATCCCACCGTTTAGATATAATTTGCCGAAAAAAACGGATCCTGAGCAAAGGATTTAGGAGGCTTCTTGGGCCGCTTGATTGCCGACTGAGAAGTCGGGTCAGGAGGCTGATCAGAGATCGACAGACAGTGATTGACAGCTGAAATTGTGTGTCTTCTATATGCCTAGACTCAGAAAGGACATCTGGATCAGAGTCAGAGTCTTGAGAATCGTGACTACTAAAGGTCACGGAACCTCGGTCAGACTGACTATCGTCTGAGTCAGATGAGGCGTAGAGGTCGCAATGGCGCCTTTTGGAAACAGCCTTTTTACGTTCTGGGGAAGAGGGACCAGACGAAGCAGGCGGGCTCCTCTGAGGGAGCTGGGCCGGGGGAAGGCTGAGGGAGCCTGAGGACGGCTGGGATATCTAAGTGGCAAGGTCATCTAACCTTTTAGACATTAGAAGAGCCCATGCAGGCATTACGTCATCAGATGGGGGTGCTGCCTGGCCGGTGGCTGGAGCAGAATCCAAAGACTGCACGGCATCCTGGTCCGGCAACGGGGTCTGTTGTGACACGGTAGTAGGGGCATCGCAGCCCCGGCATAGTGGATAGCTTCGGCCATTAGAAAACGAGCGTCCACAGGTGGTACAGGCATAGTACAGGTCCGTAGAGGACGCCTGGGAAGGTTTATCACCCTTGCGGTTACGCATGTCAGCAATAGAGTCCTACAGCCCTATAGGGATAGAGTTATATGAGTGAGGAGCTACTAGCCAATAGCAGTATTTAAAGTGGCTGCTATGCACAGCCGGTATATACCGTAGCAAAATGGCATATACTGTCAAAAAGCTGGCATATACCTGCAGACAGAGCCAGTATATACCGCTAATAGCTGATATACACCGCTAGCCAGCAGGCACACACCGCTAGAGAGACAGCGATATACCGCTGAGCAGCGGTATATAGTGCTGCAATCTCACCCGTGTCTGCTCCCCACGTGGAAAATGGTGTCCAGCGTTCCTGGCAGCATGGAGAAGTGAGAGGGCTCCAGAGGCTGATTGGTCCCAGGGCTGGGACTAACGTGACAGAAAATCAGAAGGAGAGCCGCTGCGACTGAGGGAGCGGCCTCCAGAGCAGTGAGAGGGAGCGTTGTAGAATGCAGGCCGACGCCGGGGGCTAAATTAATGAGGCTCCCAAGGATCACGGCCTGCATCGCCCACCGGCGCCTTTTCAGGCGGCGGTTTGGATGCAGGGGACAGATGACTCGTCGTCTCCCTACCTGCTCCTGTCTCCGTTTGAAGACTCGGGGACGCATCTTTGGCTCAAGGCTGAAGCAGGTCCTTGGCTTTGCTTAGCCCTCTGGAGCTACCTTGGTGTGAGGTGCTTCCTTGGAGTCTGGAGGGGTATGCAGACCCAACCACTTGGGCGCGAGGGAAGACTGACGGCTTGTGCACGCCAGGTTTCCTCTGCCCGTACGCGGGGGGAACGAGGGTGGCAAGGCACCCCGGTATTGCCCCATATCAAAAATAGAATGATTAAGAAAAACAAAATAAAAATAAAAACTAAAAACAAAATAAGCTGGCCTAAGGCACATGGTAGAGCTCAGGCCAGACATGTCAGTCTCCCTGCTGACACTAGAAAAAAACTGAGCAAGTTACCTGCCTAGCTGGGGTATATGCTGTGGGGGGAGGAGCTAACACTTTTACAAATCTAGTGTCACGCCTCCCTGGAGACATCATAATACCCACTGTCTGTGTCCCCCAATGAAAAGGCGAGAAAGGAATCTAAAATTTCTCCCAAGTAATTTCAGTCCTAAAATGTAAAACATAGATTAAAAACTATCAAAATATCATCGATTGCTTGACCGTGAGGATTGACCTTTCAGAGCTATGAAGCTGAGTATTTAGATGTACACAGTTGAAGATCTTATCGGCCTTGAAGGAGTTTTATTTATTCCTTTCTTCTTGGCTTTACATGTATTAATGGATAGCATGTGCCTTTTAAAGACGTATTTAATTGTTTATTCTATAGTTCTATTCTTGTCTACAAAAGAAACTATTTACAATGTAATTTCATAAGGATATCTTTATTTCTTTTCTGTAAATTCACTATTGATCTACCAAAGAAACCGCATGTCAAGAAGTTATGAAAATAATTTACATACTAGACACTTTGTAACATGGATCATACATGGTAACATCATTACAGCAAAGCCTTGAGATGATAACATTATTTGCCATATCTAGTAACATTTCACTATTTAATTGTAAAACTAAGGCATTTTTACAGCAGTTGTTGACAAAGCTCAAAACCAATTGATTACATTTTATAATTTATAGCACTATTTCTCAGGACTGTATATCTCAGGAAACACGGCTGCTCGCCTCACTTGGGAGCATGTGAAAAGTTAATAGTATCCCAAAGGCATCTTTTCATGGTCTAAAATAATTCAGAATATGTCAAACATGCCACTACAAGAACACAAATAATCCTAATTTCACTTTTCAATGTGATCTGAAAATATTCTATAAATTTATGAATTCTACAATAAATATACACAGTGCGCATTCTAGACATGGAAAATATTGTGCAGAGTGGCAGTTTCTTTGCATTAATCAAAGATTTTGGCACAAAATCATACAAACTGATTACTTAAGAAACTGGAAAATATGGAATAAGTGCAGACATTGATTTATTGCACGATGACTGCAATGGAAAGAGCTAAACTAGGAATAATTAGTGCATATTTTTAGTATTTGTTGATCACAGAAACTCTCTAGATAGAGTAAAAAATATTTAAAGGGCTTACATTGTATCAAGAAAGTACTGTATTTTTTGTTTTATAAGACGCACTGGATTATAAGACGCACCCCAAATTTAGAGTTAAAAAAAGGTAAAAAACAAATTGGGGTCCGTCTTATAGCCCGGAATAGTCTTACTGGAGGAGATCGAAAGCAGTGGTGGAGTGGAGTCACAGGAGGCAGGGTTGGTGCTGGTGGGGTCTTCCCTGGCAGCGGTGGAGTCTGTCCTAGCAGCGGTGAGTCTGTGCTGGCCTGGCAGCGGAAGTTGTGTTGGCAGGTGAAGCTGCAGTGGCTGTGTGGAGCAGGCCTGTGCGGCAGGTGTCCAAGATGCTCTGTCGGCAGTCGTGGCTTCAAAAAAATGGTGCCCGGAGCGACGCGTGCACAGATGAAGCTCTCAGCCGAGAGTTACAACTGCGTATGCGCTGACTCTGGGTGCCATCATTTGAACCAGGCATCTGGGACACCAGCCACACCAGACTGCTCCATACCGCGCAGAGAGGCAGCCGGCCGCCTGCCCACACAGACAGCCGTCGGCACAGACAGCCGCCTGCACAGACAGCCATCGGCACAGACAGCCGCCCGCACAGACAGCTGTCCGCACAGACAGCCGCCAGCACAGACACACCCCTGGATTTTAAGACACACCCCTCATTTTCCTCCCAAATTTTTGGAAGGAAAAGTGCATCTTATAATCTGACAAATACGGTAGATTTGTCTTTTAAATATCATAATCTGAGTATTTCAATACTGTAATAAAATATATTGATCATAAATAGAAATGAGCAGATCTGAAAAAAAATGTAATAGAAAAGATCTCCAGCTTCCAAATGCATAAAATCAATTTCTTTTATTCCAAAAATTAAAATCCAAAGAACAGGACTTAAGGTTGTGCAGTCCCACCATACTTTCATTTCTTGAATTTGGAGTTTCTCTAAAGCCCACTTTACACGCTGCAATGTATCTTACAATGTGTCGGCGGGGTCACGTCGTAAGTGACGCACATCCGACATTGTGAGTACATTGCAGTGTGTGACAGATACGTGCGATTGCGATTGAACGTTAAAACGTTAATCGCATTCACATCGTACCTGTCTCTAGAATTGCACGTTAGATTGTTCATCGTACCCTGGGTAGCACACATCGCAGTGTGTGACACCCCGGGAACGATGAACAGATCTTACCTACGTCCTGCAGCTCCCGGCCCACAATGTGGAAGGAAGGAGGTGGGCGGGATGTTTACGTCTCGCTTAGCTCCGCCCCTCCGCTTCTATTGGCCGGCTGCCTTGTGACGTCGCTGTGACGCCGAACGTCCCTCCGACTCCAGGAAGTGGACGTTCGCCGCCCACAGCGAGGTCGTATGGATGGGTAAGTACGTGTGACGGGGGTTACTCGTATGTGCGTCACGTTCAACAAATTAAACGTGCCACGCATACGATGGGGGCGTTGCAAATCGCATACGAAATCGTATGCGAAATTGCAACGTGTAAAGCAGGCTTTAGTGTATATCATTGAGAAAATAAAAAAAAATTATTTGTCAATTCCTGGGAAACTAGGAAATTAGAGTTGCATCAAAGCTATTCTCTCACATTTGAATGTCATGTTATTAAGCCTGTTCACTCTAAGATGGAATTTCCAGCAACAACCATACCTCAGAGATCACTGCATGTTGTAACATAATGAACATGCGATGCACAGTGACTTCTTTGACCTAGTCATGGATGGAACTCAGGTATAAAATGAAGAGACCAGGGCTACAACAGCAGGAAAAGGAAGCCATGAGGCTCAGATGGTGGGCAGCAAGCAGTACAACTTCCAATATGGTCCTCATCTTTCTGATGTGGTATCTTCAACATGTTCACTGTACCCCAGGACTGCCGATCACAATCACATTTGTAGTATCATGAGGTGACACAATGATCCCCAAGGCAAGGTCTTGGTCAGACATCCCAGACTGTAGTAAGCCACGAAATACTCAGGATGGTGGAAAAAAGAGATGGCTCCGAGGACAAAAAGTTGGGCAGTGAACAGAGAAGGGCCGGACAGGAGACTGGTGAGTTTTTATTTTTATTTTTTATTTTTAAACTTTGCTGGCTAGCTACAGTTCAGCAAATGAGTCATGGTTTTACCCACATTTTGCTAAATCCACATAAAGTGAATTTAGAAAGGTACGTATTGTCAAAAATATGGATTTTTTTTATATATTCTAGTAAAATTCACTCATCTCTTATGAAAATTCCTAGGAGCACTCAGTACTACAACAGCAAAACGTCAATGTGTTTTTATACTCTACATACACATTCATATAGCAGACCTTAATCAAAAATATAAAGCCCCTATACTCCTTAATCCCTTAATGACATCTATGGGTGGTTTGGACATCTACCTGCAGCTGTTAACCAATTAAATCCCATTACAATCTCTGACAGCAAGACTTAACACACGCCAGCAGGGGAGCATGTCACTCCATGCTTCCATTGACTTGTAAGTGACTTGATCACTGGGCGCCGATGGTTTGTTATGACAGCCATTGGTCTGCTAATGACCAGCATCTCTTACTACAATGATCCTGTGAACACCGGTTGCAAGACGATGTTCATAGAAGATCATGATTTCTGCTATACAGAGCAGTGCTCATGCACTACTCTGAACAGGACAAGTGGTTGGATGATCACATCTTCACGTATTCTAAAGGCCCCATCACCCACAGAGAAAAATCTTTGGCAGATTTGTGGTTGCAGTGAAATCATGGACATATTGTTCCATTTGTACACAGCCACAAACCTGGCACTGATTGTCCACAATTTCACTGCAACCACAGATCTGCCACACATTTATCTCTGTGTGTGACAGGGCCTTAAGGGGACTAGTAAACAGAATTAAAAGTGAATAAAAAAAATATGAAAAAACCCCCCACAAAAGTTCAAATTACCCCCTTTTGCCTCCCTGAAAATAAAACAATAAAACAAATAGACATATTAGGTATTGCTGCGTCCAGCTATTTCCGATCTATAACAATATAAAAAAAAAATAATCCAATCGGTAAATAGCGGAACAAAAAAAATAAAAAACACTGGAATTACGTTTTTTGGGGAAGCCACAACATCGCAATAAAATGCAATATGAGAGCCAGCTAACACTGAAGGATATTCAGTAAACAAGGTTTTTTAAGAATGTTAGTTTATTATAATCTTTTAGTATAAATGCACATTATTTGCAGAGGTGATATGAGGATAGTCACTAGTGATGAACGAGCGCTACCATGCTCAAGTCTTCGGTTCTCATAACAAGCAGTCAGACACTAGGACAGGCTTGACTCATGTAAAGAATAAAATGGAAGACAATGGGGAACTGGAACATCTTCCCATTGACTTCCATTATACTCAGTACAAGTCACGCAAGTCCAACAGCTAACTGCCCCTTATGAGTACCGAGCACCCAGCATGGTGATGCTTGCTCATCACTAATAGTCACCTATCAATTTCTTTGACTAATGGTTTTGCGGTGATAAGACTATTATATTTTCTTTCATTATTCTCATACCGCTTAGGCCCCCTTTACACCTCCTTGTTTCCGGTGTGTGTGGCATCTATATATGTTAAATTTGTTTCACGGATACCACACAAAACCATTATAATCTATGGTGCAGCTTACTTGTCCTTTTTCTCCGGCTGCGCGGATAACAAGAGCCAATACAAGTCTATGAGTCCATGAATAACACAACATCAAACAGATGACTTTGAAAATATAGGAGAAACTTTATAATTTAATTTTCTATATCAATACCGGAAAAACAGATGACACATGGATGACAAACGGATGACACGTTTTTGAAAATGTACACACAGATGGGTGATAAAAATAAACGTGGATGGTCAAAACCGACCATACCGTATGTACATATTTTATACAGACCTAAAAGAGGAAAATTACTAATAGCAGCTATTTTTTAAGTGCACCACAGGCTGGCCTATTAGCCCTTACAAAAGATTAGGTTTGGGTTAGAGGTGTTATTTACTGCTACTTGGTTTAAAAGTGACCTTCTCATATAACATCAAGAGACTGTTTTTCTTTATCATCTATATATATAATTGCCTTATTCTGTCTGTCTTGCTCCAAAATGACATCATTACCGTGACAACCGTCGCCACACCGAGCGTGCTAAAGAGCCTGCGACCAACGGCTCAGCTAACTGAACAGCCCGAACTACGGGCCGACAGGACAACACCTTACACTTTTCCCCACACCCACACGGAGCCCCGACTCCCCGGTGAGTGCTGCACCCCCGATAGCCCACACCAGCAACCCAGCCGACACATACCCACCGCTTGCCTCCGCCCCCCCACACATTACCCCACTCGGCTCCACCCCCCGCACTCCGCCCTCTGCATGTATACTCTGAACACACACACATGCACACGAATAGTCACCTGTCCCCAGCCATGAAGTCCCCAGCACTGACGTCCTCAGCGCCATGGCCCCACTCGGCTCCACCCACCCCGCACTCCGCCCCCTGCAGACATTAACCCGCAGGATGGGGGCACATGTCAGGATGGTGGCTGCACCACGATGGGGGCACATACCACATCTGCATATTTTTACCTAACTTTACACTGTTCATGGCCTTCTTTCATTACAAGCCATGGACATCATTAAACATTAGACTCATCTATTAAAACTGTTCCTTCTATTGTTTGTCATTTTAAAACCAATAAACAATTATAAGAATACTAAATTAAACCCAACCCATCCAGTCCATTCATTACCTTATTATTCAATCTGCTAACCTACATACACATTCTAGAATACCCGACATGTTAGAATCGGGCCACCTTCTAGTGTATATATATTATTTTTCGTTTAAAAAAAAAACATTGCATGATTTACATTTTCTCTGCTGTGCATTGTCTAATATGAGGAGAGTATTACAAGTATACAGACACTGCGGAAACTCGCCAGCCAATAAACTGACTACAAAGGAAACAATCTTAATGCAGGAAGTTGTTGCTAAGCAACTGGGACACAAACAATTTCTCACTATCCAGAGACAGGTGCCATGACGAGAATTAGTGGAGATGAGGTGCAAGGATGTACGACAGCTTCTGCTTACCGACAGAAGATTTTTGCAGTCCTGCATGTGACATTTTGCTATTAGTTTTGTGAATACAGCCAATGTTGTATTTAATATAAGTGCTATGCGAGTTATCTGCCCCATATTAACATTTGTCATTCCTCGTTTAGATGTACATAAATAGATCCGTGCAAAGGAGATATGTAATGAAAAATAATTAGGAGACTGCGATCTCCATTAAATCTAGATCGTTTGTTTAAACAAATTAATGCACAAAGCACTATGGGTTATAGTTACCTTGGGAAATGATTTATACATGTGTTGTTTGATATTATATCATAACATCAAATTAAATTAGCATCACAAAATAGGATGCAAATAATGAAATAATATGGTGCAAGTCTTATTAAATGGATTAGATAACGCAGTAATAACACAACAGTCGTATTGTGCAGGTCCTACGGGGTTTCTTTTCACACGTTAGGATCCCACCACTGCATTTGTCAGTGGAAACGTATTGTACAGTATGTGGCTATAGTGTAGTGGGATTTATGTAGCCATAATCCAACCAGTCCTACATCCAAGCAACCTACAATGAAGGCTGTCTTTATTCACACAGATGCTGCGAGGTTTCAGCTCCTCTTACTTGAGAAAGGTTTCAAATAAGGAGCCGAAACAACATGCATAAACAAAATGAACCAGAGCACAAGTTGGTATGTCTGCAATAGCTCTTGGCTTTTGTCCGTAAAATTGTAACAGTGTGAACGTGCTCCTATTGCACTTATGCCGACTTATGCTCTGGCTCATATATTTTGTTTTCCCCTGTTTTTTGCCTGTTGTACAAATGGTGGTGTGGTCCTTCTGTGCTTTCAAGCAAGATATTTTATCTAGATAATTTGCCATGGATAGGTGACTGCAATTTGGGCCTTTTGCTTCTTTCACCTTACACAAATTGATGTCACTGACACATGGTGAGGATTAATATAAAGTAGGACCGTCCTGACCGGGTACACCTCGTGGCAGTGGGATGGCTTTGACTCTCTTTGATCAGTGATAACCAAATACCCTATGTTATTTAAATATACTATTACTATTTACTAATTTACTTTATTATAGGGTATATGCTCATTTTCTGTTTCTTTGTATATATATTATATATATTTTTATATATATATATATATATATATATATATATATATATATATATATATATATACATATAGTGGCCTGCGAAAGTATTCGGCCCCCTTGAATTTTTACAACCTTTTCCCGCATTCAGGCTTCAAACATAAAGATAAAAATGTTAATGTTATGTTGAAGAATCAACAACAAGTGGGACACAATTGTGAGGGTGAACGATATTTATTGCTTATTTTAAATTTTTGTAAATAATAAAAAACTGAAAATCGGGGCGTGCAATATTATTCAACCCCTTTAACTTAATACTTTGTAGTGCCACCTTTTGCCACAATTACAGTTGCAAGATGCTTGGGGTATGTCTCTATCAGTTTTGCACATCAAGAGACTGAAATTCTTGCCCATTCTTCCTTTGCAAATAGCTGAGTGAGGATGGATGGGGAGCGTTTGTGAACAGCAGTTTTCAGCTCTTTCCACAGATTCTCGATTGGATTCAGGTCTGGACTTTGACTTGGCCAATCTAACACCTGGATACGTTTATTTGTGAACCATTCTATTGTACATTTTGCTTTATGTTTTGGATCATTGTCTTTTTGAAAGACAAATCTCTGTCCCAGTCTCAGGTCTTTTGCAGACTCCAACAGGTTTTCTTCAAGAATTGTCCTGTATTTGGCTCCATCCATCTTCCCATCAATGTTAACCATCTTCGTTGTCCCTGCTGAAGAGAAGCAAGCCCAAACAATGATGCTGCCACCACCATGTTTGACAGTGGGGATGGTGTGTTCAGGGTGATGAGCTGTGTTGCTTTTACGCCAAACATATTGTTTGGCATTGTGCCCAAAAAGTTTGATTTTGGTTTCATCTGACCAGAGCACCTTCTTCCACATGTTTGGTGTGTCTGGCTTCTGGCAAACTTTAAACGACACTTTTTATGGATATTTTTCAGAAATGGCTTTCTTCTTGCCACTCTTCCATAAAGGCCAGATTTGTGCATTGTATGACTGATTGTTGTCCTATGGACAGACTCTCCCACCTCAGCTGTAGATCTCTGCAGTTCATTCAAAGTGATTGTGGGCCTCTTGGCTGTATCTCTGATCAGTCTTCTCCTTGTTTGAAATGAAAGTTTGGATGGACAGCCGGGTCTTGGTAGATTTGCAGTGGTCTGATACTCCTTCCATTTCAATATGATCGCTTGCACAGTGCTCCTTGGGATGTTTGAAGTTTTGGAAATCTTTTTGTAACCAAATCCGGCTTTAAACTTTTCAACAACAGTATCACGGACCTGCCAGTTGTGTTCCTTGGTCTTCATGATGCTATCTGCGCTTTAAACAGAACACTGAGACTATCACAGAGCAAGTGCATTGATACGGAGACATAAGCAATAAGTATCGTTCACCTTCACAATTGTGTCCCACTTGCTGATTCTTTACCATAAAATATATTTTTTTTAATCTTATGTTTGAAGCCTGAAATGTGGCAAAAAGTTGAAAAATTCAAGGGGGCAGAATACTTTTGAAAGGCACGATACATATATATATATATATATATATATATATATATATATATATATACAGTATATGTTGCAGGCAATGTATGAAAACCCGGCATTCTATAGAATACCTGGGCAATGTATACAATCTCTGTCGTTTTCAGGCAAGGTATGAAATATCTGCGTTGTTCTATACTTTTCCTAGGCATTACCTAAAATGTCTAGGTATTATAAAGAATGTCAAGAACTGCTCGGGCAAAGTCTGATATAATGTGCCCAGATTGGAAACGTTTTTAGTAACAAACAGTCAAAAAACTAATGAAAGAAGAAATCCTAAATGAACAACAGGATATTTTTACTGGGAAAAACACAAAGAAGCCGAAGTGTCATTCCTGACTATTATGGGTACTTTGCACACTACCACATCGCAGCTGCGATGTCGGTGGGGTCATATCGAAAGTGACGCACATCCGGCGTCGACATTGGAGTGTGTAAATCGTTTTTGATACGATTAACAAGCGCAAAAGCGTCGAAATCGTATCATCGGTGTAGTGTCGGTCATTTCCATAATGTCGCGGCAGCGACAGGTACGATGTTGTTCCTTGTTCCTGTGGCAGCACACATTGCTGTCTGAGAAGCCGCAGCAGCGAGGAACATCTCCTCACCTGCGTCCCGCGGCTCACGCCGGCTATGCGGAAGGACGGAGGTGGCCGGGATGTTTACGTCCCGCTCATCTCCGCCCCTCTGCTTCTATTGGCCGCCTGCCGTGTGACATCGCTGTGACGCTGCACGACCCGCCCCCTTAGGAAGGAGGCAGTTCGCCGGCCAGAGCGACGTCGCAGAGCAGGTAAGTGCATGTGAAGATATCACAAGATATCACAGCTGCGACGGGGGAGGGGACTATCACGCTCGGCATCGCTACCATCGGCTTGCGATGTCGTAGCGTGCAAAGTACCCCTATGTCTTTAGTAACAGTCAAAAAACTAATGAAAGAAGAAATGCAAGAATGAACATCAGGATATCTTTGCTGGGGAAAAAAAGAAATCAGAAGTGTCATTCCTGACTATTTGTTGCAGCACGGAAGGCTAGAAAGGCATTTTGAATTGAACTTCATTTTTTTTTTTATGCAAAGGCATTTGCTAAGGTCAACTGAGCCAGTGTCACAGATCTGCTGCTGCCTGCTCTGTCCACCTACTTTTGGATGCTAAGGGCAACTGAGCCAGTTTTACAGATCTGCTGCTGCCTGTTTGTCATTTAGGTATTCTATAGAACAGGGGTGGGGAAGCTTTTTCCAGCCGGGGGCTATTTGGAAATTTCTACTAACCTTCGGGGGCCGCACAAAATTATCAATGTGAAAATGACCCTGCTATATTTGGTGAAACAATTTATTAACTCACCCCTACTGTGGTGGCCGGAGCTGCTTCTCTTTGGTGCGGCTGTGATGTTTGTTGATACTGATCATGTTTCTTCTCACAGCTGCTTTTTCATTTTTGTCTGGGTCTGCAGCGCAGTCAACTCTTTGTGATAAGATTGGTAAATCATATACGTCACATAACAGACGCTGTATATACATCACAGGAGACATTGGGGGCACATATAACACATAGGAGACACTGGGACTGCTGTATATACATCACAGGAGACACTGGGGCACATACATCACACGAGGGGCTGGGGACATGTATATGCCCCCAGTCCCTCCTGTGATGTATATGCCCCCAGTCCCTCCTGTGATGTATATGCCCCCAGTCCCTCCTGTGATGTACTGTATATGCCCCCAGTCCCTCCTGTGATGTATATGCCCCAGGTCCCCCCTGTGATGTATATGCCCCCAGTCCCTCCTGTGATGTATATGCCCCCAGTCCCTCCTGTGATATATATGCCCCTAGTCCCTCCTGTTATGTATATGCTCCCAGTGCCTCCTATGATGTATATGCCCCCAGTCCCAACTGTGATGTATATGCCCCCAGTCCTTCCTGTGATGTATATGCCCCCAGTCCCTCCTGTGATGTATATGTCCCCAGTCCCTCCTGTGATGTATATGCCCCCAGTCCCTCCTGTGATGTATATGCCCCCAGTCCCTCCTGTGATGTATATGCCCCCAGCCCCTCTTGTGAGGTATATGTCTCCAGCCCCTCTTTTGATGTATATGCCCCCAGCCCCTCTTGTGATGTTTAAGTCACAGGAGATGCTGAGGACATGCACATCACAAGAGGGGCTGGGTCACAGGCACCACACAAGAGGGGCTGGGGCGCAGGCACCACACAAGAGGGGCTGGGGCGCAGGCACCACACAAGAGGGGCTGGGGAGCAGGCACCACACAAGAGGGGCTGGGGCGCAGGCACCACACAAGAGGGGCTGGAGCGCAGGCACCACACAAGAGGGGCTGCGGCGCAGGCACCACACAAGAGGGGCTGGGGTGCAGGCACCACACAAGAGGGGCTGGGGTGCAGGCACCACACAAGAGGGGCTGGGGCGCAGGCACCACTGGGGGGGCACAGATATCACTTGCGGAGCCCTGACATCAGTGGGGGGGAGGAGGGACACACAAACCTGGGATGAAACACAGCATTGGGGGGCACACAGCACTGAGGGGAGGGGGACCACAAAGCACTGGACAGGGCACACAGCAGCAGAGGGCTGGCGCTGGACACGCAGCTCCGTGGGCCAGGGGGCGGGCACGCAGCTCCGAGGCTCGGGGGTGGGCACGCAGCTCTGTGGGCCCGGGGGCGGGCACGCAGCTCCGAGGGCCGGGGGCTGGCACGCAGCTCCGAGGGCCAAGGGGTGGGCACGCAGCTCTGGGGGGCGGGCACGCAGCTCCGAGGGCTGGGGGGCGGGCCAATGCAGAGTACTAAACCCGCCCACAAAGTAAGTCGTCTCTCGCTGGCACTGGCCAGCGGGAGAACGCATTGGTAAACACAGCATTACATGTGTGGATTTAAAGGGCCGGCGGCCCACAAGATGGCGGTGGCAGCTCAAGCACTGCCGCCCTTGGGAATCTGCCTGGGGGCCGCATAAAAGGGCGAGATGGGCCGTATACGGCCCGCAGGCCAGAGGTTCCCCACCCCTGCTATAGAATGACTTGGAAATGTTTGAACATCTGATGTATTTCACACCTTGCCAACCCATCTCCAGCATTGTATACATTGCCTAGGTATTGTATATTTTTATATATATATCTATATATACAGTTAGGTCCAGAAATATTTGGACAGTGACACAAGTTTTGTTATTTTAGCTGTTTACAAAAACATGTTCAGAAATACAATTATATATATAATATGGGCTGAAAGTGCACACTCCCAGCTGCAATATGAGAGTTTTCACATCCAAATCGGAGAAAGGGTTTAGGAATCATAGCTCTGTAATGCATAGCCTCCTCTTTTTCAAGGGACCAAAAGTAATTGGACAAGGGACTCTAAGGGCTGCAATTAACTCTGAAGGCGTCTGCCTCGTTAACCTGTAATCAATGAAGTAGTTAAAAGGTCTGGGGTTGATTACAGGTGTGTGGTTTTGCATTTGGAAGCTGTTGCTGTGACCAGACAACATGCGGTCTAAGGAACTCTCAATTGAGGTGAAGCAGAACATCCTGAGGCTGAAAAAAAAGAAAAAATCCATCAGAGAGATAGCAGACATGCTTGGAGTAGCAAAATCAAGAGTCGGGTACATTCTGAGAAAAAAGGAATTGACTTGTGAGCTTGGGAACTCAAAAAGGCCTGGGCGTCCACGGATGACAACAGTGGTGGATGATCGCCGCATACTTTCTTTGGTGAAGAAAAACCCGTTCACAACATCAACTGAAGTCCAGAACACTCTCAGTGAAGTAGGTGTATCTGTCTCTAAGTCAACAGTAAAGAGAAGACTCCATGAAAGTAAATACAAAGGGTTCACATCTAGATGCAAACCATTCATCAATTCCAAAAATAGACAGGCCAGAGTTAAATTTGCTGAAAAACACCTCATGAAGCCAGCTCAGTTCTGGAAAAGTATTCTATGGACAGATGAGACCAAGATCAACCTGTACCAGAATGATGGGAAGAAAAAAGTTTGGAGAAGAAAGGGAACGGCACATGATCCAAGGCACACCACATCCTCTGTAAAACATGGTGGAGGCAACGTGAAGGCATGGGCATGCATGGTTTTCAATGGCACTGGGTCACTTGTGTTTATTGATGACATAACAGCAGACAAGAGTAGCCGGATGAATTCTGAAGTGTACCGGGATATACTTTCAGCCCAGATTCAGCCAAATGCCGCAAAGTTGATCAGACGGCACTTCATAGTACAGATGGACAATGACCCCAAGCATACAGCCAAAGCTACCCAGGAGTTCATGAGTGCAAAAAAGTGGAACATTCTGCAATGGCCAAGTCAATCACCAGATCTTAACCCAATTGAGCATGCATTTCACTTGCTCAAATCCAGACTTAAGACGGAAAGACCCACAAACAAGCAAGACCTGAAGGCTGCGGCTGTAAAGGCCTGGCAAAGCATTAAGAAGGAGGAAACCCAGCGTTTGGTGATGTCCATGGGTTCCAGAGTTAAGGCAGTGATTGCCTCCAAAGGATTCGCAACAAAATATTGAAAATAAAAATATTTTTTTTGGGTTTGGTTTATTTGTCCAATTACTTTTGACCTCCTAAAATGTGGAGTGTTTGTAAAGAAATGTGTACAATTCCTACAATTTCTATCAGATATTTTTGTTCAAACCTTCAAATTAAACGTTACAATCTGCACTTGAATTCTGTTGTCGAGATTTCATTTAAAATCCAATGTGGTGGCATGCAGAGCCCAACTCGCGAAAATTGTGTCACTGTCCAAATATTTCTGGACCTAACTGTATCTATATATATATATATATATATATATATATATATATATATATATATATTGTATATATTATTCGCTGCAAAAAGATTATATTAGTAAAATACAAAACTGCTGAAAAGCCGCTATAAACAGTCTCTCCACCAAGTTCTATTATTCAAGCCCTATCCATATATCCTGGGCAGATAATAGCCTGCCTTCTGCCTATCTACTTCTAGCTACTTGTTTTTTCCCTACTGCCAGCGTAGTATCTATGCCGTGCATCTAAACCAAGTCTAAAAACCCATTTAAATGAGACAATAATCAGAACTGAATGTTCGTTAAAATACTCGTTTGCTGATTATCATCTAGGTAAACAAGCCAGCAAACACCTGACAAATAAGCAAAATGCTCATTCATCAGGTGTTTGGATCGTTCATGCCAACATTAAAATCATTGTTCTTGGTAACACATTGTACTGTGTAACTAGAAAATGTGCTGCTGATAAAATGACATAGTATGCACACAAAACATTTGTGTTAATGATCATTCGATGCATATAGAATTTTGCTCGGCCTGTCTAAACAGACCATAAGGCGCTTGCCAAATGGCTTGTATATGGCTAATCAGTGGTCATGAAATGGCTGCACTTGGCTTATCCAAATGTGTCTTAACCCCTTAGTGACGGAGCTAATTTTCACCTTAATGACCAGACCAAATTTTGCAATTCTGACCAGTGTCACTTCATGAGGTTATAACTCTGGAACGCTTCAACGGATCCCGGTGATTCTGAGATTGTTTTTTCGTCACATATTGGACTTCATGTTAGTACCAAATTTAGGACAATATTTTTTGCGTTTATTGAAGAAAAAAATTGAATATTGGCAAAAATTTTGAAAATTTAGCAATTTTCAACTTTTGAATTTTTATACCGTTAAACCAGAGATTTCTGTGACACAAAATAGTTAATAAATAACATTTCCCACATGTCTACTTTACATCAGCACAATTTTGGAAACAAAATTTTTTTTTGTTAGGAAGTTAGAGGGGTTCAAAGTTTATCAGCGATTTCTCATTTTTACATCAAAATTTACAAAACCATTTTTTTAGGGACCACATCACATTTGAAGTGACTTCAATAGGCCTAGATGACAGAAAATACCCAAAAGTGACACCATTATAAAAACTGCACCCCCCAAAGTACTCAAAACCACATTCAAGAAGTTTATTAACCCTTCAGGTGCTTCACATGAACAAAAGCAATGTGGAATGAAAAAAAGCAAAAATTAAATTTTACCTAAAAATGTTGCTCTAACCCAAATTTATTCACTTTTAGAAGAACTAACACAACAAAATGGACCCCAAAACTTGTTCCCCACTTTCTTATGAGTGCGCCGATACCCCACATGTGGTCAGAAACCTCTGTTTGGACAAATGGGAGGGCTCGGAACAGAAGGAGCAATATTTGAATTTTGGAAAGCAAATTTGGCTGAAATAGATTGCGAGCACCATGTTGCATTTACAGGTCCGCTAAGGTACCTAAACAGAAGAAACCCCTCACAAGTGACACCATTTTGGAAACTAGACCCCTCAAGGCTTCTATCTAGGGGTATAGTGAGCATTTTAGATCCACAGGTACTTCACAGATTTTGTTAACGTTACGTTGTCATATTGAAAATTTTAATAATTTTCTCAAAAATGTTGCTTTAGCATCAATTTTCTCACTTTTTCAAGAGGTAATTCCAAAAATTTGACCTCAAGGTTTGTTAACCACTTTTTTATGAGCGCGGTGATACCTCACATGTGGTCTGAAACCTTTGTTTGGACAAATGGGAGGGCTTGGAACGAAAGGAGCAATATTTGAATTTTGGAAAGGAAATTTGGCTGAAAAAGATTGCGGGCACCATGTCACATTTGGAGGACCCCTAAGGTACCTAAACAGCAGAAACCCCACACAAGTGACCCCATTTTGGAAACTAGGCCCCTCAAGGAATTTATCTAGATGTTTGGTGAGTACCCTGAACCCCCAGGTGCTTCACAGAATTTTATAACGTTGAGCCATGAAAAAAAAAAAAAAAAATTTTACCACAAAATTGTTATTTCAACCAGGTAGCTTTTTTTTTACAAGAGTAAAAGGAAAAAATTCAGCATAACATTTATTGTGCAATTTCTCCTGAGTTTGGCGATACCTTATATGTGGTGGAAATCAACTGTTTGGGCGCATGGCAGGGCTCGGAAGGGAAGGAGTGCCATTTGACTGCAAAATTGGCTGGAATCAATAGCGGACGCCAGGTTGCATTTGGAGAGCCCCTGAGGTGCCTAAACAGTGGAGGTCCCCCACAAGTGACCCCATTCTGGAAACAAGACACCTCAAGGCTTTTATCTAGGTGTATAGTGAGCAGTATGAATCCACGAATACTTCACAGAATTTGATAAGCTTAGGTTGCCATATTGAAAATTTTCATTTTTTTCACAAAAATGTTGCTTCAGCATCAAATTTCTCACTTTTTCAAGAGACAACAACAAACCGTGGACCCAACAGGTTGTTATCCAATGTCTTATGAGCACAAGGATACCCCACATGTGGCCAAAAACCTCTGTTTGGATAAATGGGAGGGCTTGGAATGGAAGCAGCACCATTTGAATTCTGGAAAAGTTGAAATAAATTGCGGGCACCATGTCACATTTGCAGGGCCCCTTGGGTACCTATACATTAGAAACCCCCACAAGTGACCCCATTTTGGAAACTGGATTTTATTCAGGAGTATAATAAGAATTTTGAATCCACAGGTACTTCACAAAAATGTTGCTGTAGCAACCAATGTCTCACTTTTAGGCTATGTGGCCATGAGCCAGCGACACGGCGTCTAGTACACAGTGTCAGCCTCCTGCAGAGATGTGAGTGTTGTCCACGGGAGAACGCAGCTGCCCATGCCCACGATTTGGGTTCAGGCCGCTGTGGAGCTCTATGCTACCTGCAGAGAACACTCATCTCCGCAGCATAAATTGACATGCTGAGGCTCGGGAAGCTGCGCCACAGGTCAGTTTATGTGGCGGAGAAAAGAAGCACATTGGGCAAGCACATTGGGCATGGGATTTCTAAAAATCCTTCCACTGTGCTTCTACTGCACAATGCAGCGTTATGGACGCAGGGAAAACACTCTGCGCCCAAAACGCTGCAAATCCCGATTGTGGGCGCACAGCCTAAAATGCTACAATGGATGAATGGATACATGTCAAACATATATAACGTCCCACCCCCTGCATATTCTAAGCTGGCGCCCTTTAGTGCCTTTCATGTGGCACTAAAGGGTGCCTAGCCTTGTATTTAGCCCCCCAAAAAAATAATAATTAAAATAAACGACGTGGGGTCCCCCCCATTTTTGATAGCCAGCTAGGGTAAAGCAGACAGCTGTAGCCTGCAAACCACAGCTGACAGATTCACCTTGTCTGGTGATCAATTTGGAGGGCTCCCCAGGCGTTTTTTTTAAAAAAAAACAAAACGTGGGGTCCCCCCCAAATTAGATCACCAGCCAAGGTGAAGCGGACAGCTGGGGTCTGGTATTCTCAGGGTGGGAAGAGCCATGGTTATTGGACTCTTCCCAGCCTAAAAATAGCAGGCCGCAGCCGCCCCAGAAGTGGCGCATCCATTAGATGCGCCAATCCTGGCGCTTCGCCCCAGCTCATCCCGCGCCCTGGTGCGGTGGCAGACGGGGTAATATATGGGGTTGATACCAGCTGTAATGTCACCTGGCATCAAGCCCTGGGGTTAGTGATGTCACGGCATCTAAACAGATACCCGACATCACTAACCCAGTCAAGTAATAGACAAAAAAAAAGACAAAAAAAAAAATTATTTGAAAAAAAAACTCCCCGAAACATTCCTCTTTACCCAATTTATTGAAAATAAAGAAATTACGGTCGCTGTAATCCGCTGTAATCCGTGAGGTCCCACGCCGACTCTGGATCTTCTAGAATATGGGGGGCACGTTCAGGGAACGTATCCCCCATTTTCTGGAAGAGCAAGCTCTCCATGAGCAGTGTGGGTGCAGTAATCTGAGAATACTGCACTCACACTGCCCCGGTCCAACTTAGGGCAGAGTGACCTGCAGTAACCTCATTCCAGAATATGAGGGGCACGCTCACAGAACGTACCCCCCATTTTCTGGAACAGCAGTCTCTCCATGTGAGGACCACACTCCTCACATGGAGAGACTGCTGATTACTGCACTCACTCTCCCCCGGTCCACAGTGGAGCAGCCTGTGCATCAGCGACGTCAGCGTCCCTGCAAGACTGACGTCGCTGATGCACAGGCTGCTCCACTGTGGACCGGGGGAGGAATCCAGCTGACAGCCGCTGTCTGCGCATGCGCCGTCAGCATTCAAGAAGGAGGCGGCGTGATCGCGGGACGGATCACCAGACAGGTAACGTATGACCGGGGGCTCGGGGGCTGGGGGGCTGGGGGGGGGTGATGGGGGGTGACCTAGTGGGACCTGGAGGGACCTGGGGACACCTTTCTGCCGCATGTGACGTGTCACATGCGGCAGAAAGAGCAGAATGAATGCGGGGGAGGGGGGATGGCTCTGGAGACCCGGAGGGGGCTCCGGTGACCAGAGGGCTCCGGTGGACCGGAGGAGGGGTCAGGGGGAGGACATTTCCCTCCGATCTGAAATGTTTGATCATTTCAGATCGGAGGGAAATGAATGCAGAGCCGGCGGCGGCAGTTTCAGCGCGCGTCGGCGCCATCTTGCACGCTCCGGAGGGGGGCTCTGAAGAACTGGAGGGGGCTCCAGGGACCAAAGAGCTCCGGTGTACCGGAGGAGAGGTCAGGAGGGGGACATTTCCCTCCGATCTAAAATGTTTGATCATTTCAGATTGGAGGGAAATGAATGCAGAGGCGGCGGCGGCGGGAGTTTTCAGCGCGCGTCGGCGCCATCTTGGATTTTCCGGAGGGGGGGGGGGTTGGATGGATTTCTCCGGTACCGGGGGCTTTGGGGGCACTAAGGGCTCACATTTATTTCTCATCTGACATGTTTGATCACGTCAGATGAGAAATAAATAAATTTTAGCTGAAACCCCCGAGATTTTTCGTCACTGGGGGGCGCTACAGGGTTTTTCCAGCCTGACGTCTCAAGACGTCGGAACAGAATAAGTACCCTGTTTTTCCGACGTCTTGAGACGTTAGGCCGTCGCTATGGGGTTAATAGTTTATGAGTAGCCAAAATGTTTTTGCAAGGTTGTCATACACCACTTTGTCTCACAATACTAATATATAATAATCTGAAAGAAAACTGTCATAGAAAAAGCTATGGTTAGGGTATGTGCGCACTAGGCGTTTTTTTCACGCTGCGTTTTTATGTGCGTTTTTGTCTAAAAAACACACCCGAGGCTAAAAAACGCGGCAAAAATGCATGCGTTTTTGCCGCGATTTGGTGCGTTTTTTGCTGCGTTTTTGCTCACTGCGTTTTTAATCTGTGCACAATGCCATTAAAGATTGTTGATGAAAAAAAAAGGTCTGATGTCATTTCCTTCTTCAAAATGTTCATTGTATGCAGGAGAGCAGACAGCTGCAGAACTAGTGTATGCAGGAGAGCAGACAGCAGCTGCAGAACTACAAGGCTCAGCATCCTCCATTCACTAGTGTATGCAGGAGAGCAGACAGCAGCTGCAGAACTACAAGTCTCAGCATCCTCCATTCACTAGTGTATGCAGGAGAGCAGACAGCAGCTGCAGAACTACAAGTCTCAGCATCCTCCATTCACTAGTGTATGCAGGAGAGCAGACAGCAGCTGCAGAACTACAAGTCTCAGCATCCTCCATTCACTAGTGTATGCAGGAGAGCAGACAGCAGCTGCAGAACTACAAGTCTCAGCATCCTCCATTCACTAGTGTATGCAGGAGAGCAGACAGCAGCTGCAGAACTACAAGTCTCAGCATCCTCCATTCACTAGTGTATGCAGGAGAGCAGACAGCAGCTGCAGAACTACAAGGCTCAGCATCCTCCATCCAGGACTGTATGCAGTTTTTTGCCCAAAAAGAAAAAAAAATGACATGGGCTTCGCCATATTTTTGTATGCTAGCCGGGTACAGCAGGCAGGTACGGGCTGCCCCCAACCCCCAGCTGCCTATTTGTACCCGGCTGGGAACCAAAAATATAGAGAAGCCCTTTTTTTTAATTATTTCATGAAATAATTAAAAAAAAAAAATGACGTGGGCTTCGCCTAATTTTTGAGTCCAGCCGGGTACAACTAGGCAGCTGGGGATTGGAATCCACAGTGCAGGGTGCCCATGCTTTCTGGGCACCCCCACTGCGAATTGCAGTCCGCAGCCACCCCAGAAAATGGCGCTTTCATAGAAGCGCCATCTTCTGGCGCTGTATCCAACTCTTCCAGCTGCCCTGAAGCCGGGTGGCTAGCCGGGTAATAATGGAGTTAGGGCTAGCTGTATATTATCAGCTAGCCCTAAGCCCGAAATTCATGGTGTCACGCCAATATTAGACATGGCCACCATGAATTTCTAGTACAGATAAAAAAAAACCACAACACACAGAAAAATATTTTTATTAGAAATAAAACACAACACAATTAGTGACTCCATCTTTATTGAAATAAACCCCCCTCCGCAGTAATCCTGGGTCAGGGTCCCGCGCCGTCCAATCAGGATCCAATATCATCTGATCGGTTTGCTGGAAGGCATACCGATCAGATGATCTGTCAGGTTCAAGGATGTGAATCACATGACACATCAGCTGATTGTATAATCGGCTTTTATACAATCAGCTGATGCATCAGTAGAAAAAAAAAAAAAAAATACTCACTTATGTGCTGTGCTGATTACCGGCAGCTCCTAGAGCGATCGATTGGACAGGAGTCTGATCCCGTCCGATCGCTGCAAGAGCTGCCGGTAATCAGCTGATGAAGTCCCCTGACGGCAGGATCAGCTGATAGCCGGCCGGGCGCGAAAAAGCCGGCGAGACTACGATCAGCTGATGCGTCAGGTGACTGCATCAGGTGATCCACCGCCAGGTCCTGCAAGCAAGGTCCTGCCCCGGGGAGACTGCACACAGCCAGAGCGGCGGGACCGGGAGGAGATGGGAGCGGGCATGGCACCGGGACCCTGCAGACAGGTGAGTATATATGACATTTTTTTTTTCTACTGTTCACTTTGGTTTTCGCCGCTGCCTCCACCTCCCGCCCAGACATGGCGCCGCACGGAGCTGACATGCACAGGACGGGAGGTGGAAGCAGCGGTGACGGTACCGGGAGGATTCACGCTTCTGTGTTTACCAACAGAAGGAATCCTCTTCCTGTACACGTCACTGTAGTACCCACCCCTTGCATTTATAGCTGCGTTTTTAGTCATAGAAACGCGGCTATATGCATTTTTCATTGAGTTTTTAACATCTCATTGAATTCAATGGGTGAAAAACGCAGTGAAAAACGCAGAAATAATTGACATGCTGCGTTTTTGTGGTCACCACAAAAACGCAGCTAAAAAAAAACGCTGTGTGCGGACAGCACTTATGAAAACCCATTGACATTGGTGGGGAAGCAATGTCACTGCGTTTTCAGCACAAAAACGCAGTAAAAAACGCCGCTAAAAACGCGGCAAAAACGCCTAGTGCGCACAAGGCCTTATTGTGACTTAGGAGAAATGTATCCATGCATTTCTCTATTACAGCTGAATGGTATTATGTAGTGATAGTAAAATATACAGATGTAGTAATGGCACTTGCGATAGCGTCGCATGTCTACTCTACTTATGTACAGCACCTCTTCTTCAAAGTGAATAAATTGGCTACACAGCGCAAATAGCGTAGAATAAGCTTTCATGTTGTCAGCTGCTTCATCGTTAATTTAGTACCATTAATTGTAATTTAGACAGTAAAGATATGTAGCCACAATTTACATGTATATGTCCAGTAACCATACATTAAGGTTATTTTTTTTATTTCCCGGATTAATGGGAACCATGACAATAAAGCTTTCTGTACATATTATCAGAGAGCACAATATGGTTATAAAAAGCACAATTAAGGCTTTGTGCGCACTAGACGGAATTTCCCGCAGATTAGGCCTCTTTCACACGTCAGTGATTCTGGGACGTTTGTGCTTTTTTTAAGGCCCCCTTCACACGTCCGTGAAAAACACGCACGTGTGTTACGGGCCGTTTTTCGGGTCCGTGTCCCGTTTTTGTGTCCGTTTTTATGGTCCGTGTGGCACCTGTGTGAATTGCGTATGCTAGCCGTGTTTGTGTGCAGAACGTCCGTGTGTGCGTGTGGAATAAACGTGTATGTGAACGTGTAATGTCCGTGTGTAATGTCCGTGTGTGTGATGCACAATGTCGTTTATAAATGTCGGCTGACAGCAGACAGAGTTGCGCGATGAGAATGAACTCGGGTGAACTTCACCCGACTTCATCCTCATACCGCGGCTCTGTCTGTGTCGAGTACTGATTAGCGGTCACCTGTGAAGGATTCACCGGTGACCGCTAATCCCCCGAGTGACTGAAGTGTCCCCCCCTCTCTCATACTCACCGATCCCCGATCACCGGCGCTGCACGGCATTCACACTGCTGCGGCGGCTTTTACGATTTTGAAAAAGCCGGCCGCCCATTAAACAATCTCGTATTCCCTGCTTTCCCCGCCCACCGGCGCCTATGATTGGTTACAGTGAGACACGCCCCCACGCTGAGTGACAGGTGTCACACTGCACCCAATCACAGCAGCCGGTGGGCGTGTCTATACTGTGCAGTAAAATAAATAAATAAATAATTAAAAAAAAACGGCGTGCGGTTCCCCCCAATTTAAAAGCCAGCCAGATAAAGCCATACGGCTGAAGGCTGGTATTCTCAGGATGGGGAGCTCCACGTTATGGGGAGCCCCCCACCCTAACAATATCAGTCAGCAGCCGCCCAGAATTGCCGCATACATTATATGCGACAGTTCTGGGGCTGTACCCGGCTCTTCCCGATTTGCCCTGGTGCCGTTGGCAAATCGGGGTAATAAGGAGTTATTGGCAGCCCATAGCTGCCAATAACTCCTAGATTAATCATGTCAGGCGTCTATGAGATACCTTCCATGATTAATCTGTAAGTTACAGTAAATAAACACACACACCCGAAAAAATCCTTTATTAGAAATAAAAAACACAAACACATTCCCTCATTACCAATTTATTAACCCCGACAAACCCTCCATGTCCGGCGTACTCCACAGTCCTCCAGCGTCGCGTCCAGCTCTGCTGCATGGAGGTGACAGGAGCAGCAGAAGACACCGCCGCTCCGGTCACCTCCACACAGCAAATGAGGTGAGTAGCGCGATCAGCTGCTGTCAGTCAGGTAACTCGCGGCCACCGCTGGATCCAGCGGTGGCCGCGGGTAACCTCAGTGACAGCAGCTGATCGCGCTACTCACCTCATTTGCTGTGTGGAGGTGACCGGAGCGGCGGTGTCTTCTGCTGCTCCTGTCACCTCCATGCAGCAGAGCTGGACGCGACGCTGGAGGACTGTGGAGTACGCCGGACATGGAGGGCTTTTTGGGGCTGATTAAAGTGGTTAACCAGGGTATATGTTTGTGTTTTTATTTCTAATAAATGATTTTTCGGGTGTGTGTGTTTTTTTACTGTAACTTACAGATTAATCATGGAAGGTGTCTCATAGACGCCTGACATGATTAATCTAGGACTTATTGGCAGCTATGGGCTGCCATTAACTCCTTATTACCCCGATTGCCAACGGCACCAGGGCAAATCGGGAAGAGCCGGGTACAGCCCCAGAACTGTCGCATATAATGTATGCAGCAATTCTGGGCGGCTGTTGGCTGATATTGTTAGGGTGGGGGGCCCCCCATAACGTGGAGCTCCCCATCCTGAGAATACCAGCCTTCAGCCGTATGGCTTTATCTGGCTGGCTTTTAAATTGGGGGGAACCGCACGCCGTTTTTTTTTAATTATTTATTTATTTATTTTACTGCACAGTATAGACACGCCCACCGGCTGCTGTGATTGGGTGCAGTGTGACACCTGTCACTCAGCGTGGGGGCGTGTCTCACTGTAACCAATCATAGGCGCCGGTGGGCGGGGAAAGCAGGGAATACGAGATTGTTTAATGGGCGGCCGGCTTTTTCAAAATAGTAAAAGCCGCCGCAGCAGTGTGAATGCCGTGCAGCGCTGCGCCGGAGATCGGGGAACGGTAAGTATGAGAGAGGGGGGGAAACTGACCGACAGACTGTGAGAGAGGGACAGACAGACAGAGAGACAGAGAGACTGACCGACGGACTCAGGGAGATTGACCGACATACACAGAAATAGAAAGAATAGCCGACATGACTAGAAATAAAAACACCAAACGGACACGGACTATAGGTATATGCATACGTGTTTACTAACGTGTGTGCACATACCCATAGACTTTCATTGTGTCCACGTGTGCGTTCTCCGTGCAGATAACGGACATGCATCCGTGCCAAACGCAAACACATACGGATCACGGACACGCACACACGGACATAATGAAATAACGGACGTGTGACCACAATCATAGATTAACATTGGTGCACGTTTGGCCGTGTCTCCGGTATATACGGAAACGGACCAAACACGCACGTGTATCACGGACGTGTAAAGGGGGCCTCAAACGTACCAGAATCACTGACATACACAGACCCATTATAATGAATGGGTCTGCTCACACATCAGTGATTTTTCACTGCACGTGTCTCCGTGCAGCGTACCCGCGTGTGCGAGATTGCCGCACGGAGACATGTCCATTTTTTTCTGGCATCACTGATGTCCCACGGACCACGCAGTGGTGTGGTCCGTGAAACACGTGCCAGAAAAAAACGTGCTTTTAAAATAAAAAACATTTTAACTCACCTGGCGTCCAGCGATGTCCTCTGCAGCCCGTGCAGCTTGCTGCTTCTGAGCCGGCTCATTATTGTCGCGCATATTCATTATGCGCGACATAGCCGACCCGGAAGCAGCTGCTGCGGGGGTCAGCGCCGGCCGGATGCTGCACCGCGGGAGCGATCAGCACCATGGAGAGCGGGAGCGCGCGCAGGTGAGTTGTTTTCTAAGTGCAATCACGGGCCATGGAGAACGGAGCCCGGATTGCACTTAGACAACCCACGTGTGTCGTAATTCACGGCACACGGAGGGACATGTGCGTATTTTACACGCCAGTGAAAAACGTCACTGATTTTCACTAACGTGTGAAACGGGCCTTACCCACGGATTTGCTGCATGTTTTGCTGCAGAAAATGTTCATAACATCTCTGCAGTGATTCACCAGTAAATTCTATGGGAAAAAAAATGCTGTGCGCACTATGCGGATTTTGAAAGCTGCATGTTTTGCTGCGGGATTCCTGCAGCAAAAACAATTGCATGTCAATTCTTTTCCGCAGGTAGCTGCGGGACTGGCTACTGGAGGAATCTCCAGTAATACCAGGCCTGCCCGTGGTTACCTGCACTAAACTCCAGAGCTGTCACCTGAGCTCCGGAGTGCAGCATAGACCAAACTGCGAGCGCCGAGTGATTGATTCCCCGGTGATTGCAGTTTAGTTTACGCTGGGCTGATCTCCGGAGCTCAGGTGACAGCTGTAGAGAGGCCGGGCTGCACTCCGGAGCTGCAATCGCCGGCAAATCAATCACTCGGCGCTTGCAGTTTAGTCTAGGCTGCAATCGCCGGGGAATCAATCACTCGGTGCTCGCAGTTTAGTCTAGGCTGCACTCCGGAGCTCAGGTGACAGCTCCGGAGTTCAGTGCAGGTAACCGCGGCCAGGTCTGGTATTACTGGAAATTGCTCCAAAGCTGGCTGCGGCATTTCCACACCCAATTAGCAACAAATCCGCACAAAATCCGCAGCAAAACGCAACAAAGCGCATGCAGATTTGGATGCGGATTTTGGTGCGGTATTTTCCCGCAGGTGCGGAAATCTTACTGAGCCTCTGGGCCTTATACTCCGGAACTACATAGAGTAGTGAAAGCACCAAACTAACATTCAATAAGTTTCCATTTTAACATCATCCTTTTGCGTAACCAATTTTATAATATCATGCTAAACAAGTCGGTGCATCCACATCTTGGAAAATAGATGATAGTACATTATACCAGCAGAAGACGACGGAAAAAGTTACTTTGTGTTTAGAAACAATGCTTTAGGCAGGATGAGTACAGAAAGCAGGCAATGATTCCCTCTCTAATTTATTAAATACCACTGATCATTTTTTTGCTGTCATTATGTCTATATCTCCCTTGACTGTTCATTTTTCACAGACAGATTTTGTTTTGATTATTGTCTTCATACTTCATTGTGTTTATATTAATTTACATTTTTTGCTTGGAGACTTGTTTGTTTATTCATGTATCGCTTACACCTTATTTTGCAATTTCTTTTGGTTTAATTACATTTGTCTGACTTTGTTTGTCCTTTTATAATTTGCATGTATAAATGCTCATTTCATGTGGTTTAGTCTAAAAGCACAGCTTATTCCTACGCTGTACTTTCAATATAGCATACTGAAATCTAACTCCTAAAGTCTCCTGTGCATTGTATAATTATATATAGAGCCTACAGAGCGGAAAATTGGTGATAAATACAGAATACAAGTCATATACTGGTTAGAAATAGTGTGACTCCTCATTTACACATGCATGACAGCTTACTCTGAAAATTCACCTGAAACCATAATGAGTTAATCAGAAATCTAAACTTTAATCACACACAAATGGTATACAGTTAATTCTCTATTGGATACGACCTATGCAGGAACAGCCATATATGCCTTACAAATATTGAAGATAAATGGAGGTAAGAGGAATTAAATAAAGATTTCCTTAGATTAGGATTACAAATTGTACTGCAGACTACCAAATTCAACTGAGCTTTGTAGTTCTTTTTGGTCAACTGAAGAGCTAAAAGGAAGGTAAAAGAAACTTTTGTCAAACTTCAAAAAGGCTTGTGATTAGCCAAAACTTTGTCCATTATTGTGGAATTGTATGGAACCTGATTTTGGAGAAGGATGATGTACACTTGCAATTTGTTGGATTCAGGAAAAACATACAATATTCACAAAAAGTCAGGGATATTTGCCTTTTGGGTGAAATTTCTGTAAAACATAAAAGGTTCACACTACGGTAGAGCATTTTTATGTAGAAGCATGCAATGGTGATTTCCTCATGTCAAACACTTAGGTGTACTTCTCACATAGTGAGATTGCTAGCGAGATCGCTGCTGAGTCACAGGTTTTGTGACGTACCAGTGAACTCATCAGCGATCTCACTGTGTGTGACACTAAGCAGCGACCTGGCCCCTACTGTGAAATCGCTGATCGTTACACACTGTTCTGGTTAATTTCTTGGTCAATGGGCTCCCGCAGGGCAGCACGCATCAGTGTGTTTGACACCTTACCCAATGACCTCGTTCTCGACTCACGTAGGTGTGCATCTTCATTGTTTTCCGCGCCCTCTCTGTTCCGATTGGTGATTGCTACTGCGTTCGGATTGGCAGCTTCCATCCTCTGTTCTGGCTTGTAGATCGCAGTACATTTAAGAGGGCTGAATTCCCTTGTCCCGGACTGCATGTAGCAGCAGACCGTAATACAGTCCATTCTGCATTGGGACTGTAGAATGGACAAGGATGGAGAAGGATGGAAGTGCTATTATGTTGCCTTCTCTAAAGGCAAGGCCGCCCAGTCACAACGCAGTTACGACCACCAATCGGAGAAGAGGGGGTGCGGAAAAGGCAATGTAGATGTACGCCTATGTTACTAATCAAGATTTGAATCGTGCTATGTGACAGGGTCCCAGCGACCACCGTATCGTTGCTGCATTGTTGGGAAGATCTGACTGTTTGACAGCTCACTAGTGACCCTGTAGTGACGTACCAGCGATCCTGACCAGGTCGTATCGTGGTCGGAATCGCTGGTACGTCGTTTAGTGTGATGGTACACTTATTAAAACAAAAATCAACAGTGGTGGGTATATCCCCCCCAAAAATTGTCCATGTCTCAATAACTTCTTATGCGGCCTTGAGCACCAATTACAGCTTGAGAATGATGTTTCATGCTGTTCACAAGTCGAGGTATTGTATGCTGAGGCATGGCATCCCACTCTTCTTGAAGGGCAGCCCTAAGGTCTTTGACAGGATTAATTATGTAATATAAGTAGTAGAGCTTGTCACTCTACTTCTCACAAAGTATTGGGCAGGTCTGTGTTGATTAGACATACGTGCCAATATTGTAACATCATCAGCACCAAAAGCTCATTCATAGAGTTCACCTAAGGTCACAACTGGGGTACTGTGTGAACCTCAGCTGATTTCATTGACATCACAGCTGCGGCTCCATCAGTGTGTCCCTGATGCCGCAGTGATTGGTCATGGTTTCTAATGTGGCTGTGCACTATGATGTAGCAGAGCTCGGACTGTCTTGGAACATATTGTCTGTGGATTACTTCCGACCTGCAGGGGTGTTTTGGGGGTTAATAAATGGAGGAAAGAGGAGGGTTTTTAAAGAAAGAATTTTTCTCTTTGTTTTGTTTTTATTTCTCTTTACTTGCATGATAGGACCACTACCCATTACTAATCCATGGATTTGTGACAGCTGTAATTTTTTGACAAATCAAAGCTGTCATTATCCCCTTATATTACTTCAATTGCCACAGCACCAAGGCAATCGGAATAAGCCAAGTAAAGCGCCAGAATTGTCACATAAAATGGAGGCACCAATTTTGGGGTGGCTGCAGGCTGCTATTTTTAGGCTGAGGGCCCAATAGCCATGGGTCTCTCCAGCCTGGAAAAAACAGCCCACAACTGTCTGTTTTTATCTTGGTTAAGCATTAAAATTGAGGGGACCACATGCCGTTTTTAAAATTATTATTATTGAAAATTATTAAATTATTGAAATTAGAAAAAGCTGCATGGGGTCCCTTGTTTTTTGATACATGGCCAAGAAAATGCACACAGCTTGGGGGTGCAGCCTCCAGCTGTCTGCTTTATCTGTGCTGGGGGACCCTACCTCATTTTTTCCAATTTTTTTGGGTTTTTTTACACTCCACTCTGGGACACAGACAGCGAGGGTGAGGGTAACCAACCACAAAAGCTATTGATGAGCTATTTCACACAGTTCGGTCTCCATTACACTTCCCCCCCTCCCCCCCCCTCCCCCCCACCTTCGTTACTTATCTTTATATCTTTATATCTTTATATGTTTAATTGCCAGCCTAATGTACATATGCCCAACTACTAGTTTCATTCCAATTCTTAATTGGCACTATCACTTTAATTAGATTCATCCCTTTCATATATCAAAAAAAAATTTTACCATATAAAGATCTAATCAGACAACTCTATTTATTACTTTATGTACACTTTAGCATTTTCCATTAATCTGGCTATGAAGTTATTTCACATGATCTCTCATATGCACGCTTGGTTTATATTTATATTTATATTCTACATACTTGCACTTCCAACTAAAAATATATATATATATTTCTCTCGGTTAATTACACGCGTTTTTTCTATATGTAGGCTCAATTTCGTCCTTCTTTATTTAATATGTTTGGCATGTTTCCTACCTAGTCCGTTACGTATTAATTTCATGTGTGTATTTGGCTGCTAATCTATTCAGCTATGACGCGACACTATTTTCATGAATATCAACACGTCCCCTTTCCCTATGAGATACCCGGTCTACTTGTTGTTTAACACCACTCTTAATTCATTGTCTTCCACACGTGACTTGTGGTTTTTCTATATGTGCTTGGTTTTCGCCGTTCTTGCCCACCCACTGTATGACATGCACTGACTATCTCGCATCCTATTTGACACATACGGCATGTTCCCGCCTAGAATATGACGTGCCCATCACGTGATATATACTGACCAATAGCAACAATAGTATGACGTTTTCATTAAGTACGAATCTTTCTTTCTTTGTATATTAATACTTAATCATGAGACTATATATATATATACATATTTTTCTATGTTCATATTTATTTATTTATTAATTAATACACCCATACATAGCCTCTGAATTCCCGTATACTACCCTTTGTCCTATTGCACTATTGTCCAAAAAAACTATAGCTTAATATTGTTATCATATGTTATGTAGGTTTTGACGCCGTTTTTCCAGTTCACAGCTCAGTGTTTTTTAACATTTTATTTATGTGTGTGTAACTTTTTACATTAATAAAGATATATGAAGTGACCTTATTGTTCGGTTCCTCTTTTTTTTGGATGAGCATTAATGAGCAGATTGGAAGCAGTGTGACAGCCGCATGGAGACTCAGTAAGTATAATTGTCCTGCTTTAATCCCCATTTTGTTTCTTTTTGCAGCCCTTACACCATTTTATAGCACACAAGCTCAGATTCCCATAAACTTATATGGGTTTCAGGGTCAGGGCTCAAGTTTGGGTTCAAGTCTAGTCCTGAACAGGACTTTTTTTAAGTCCGGTTAAACGTCTGTGGGTTCGTCCATCTCTACTAGTCAGTGTAGTAGTGGAGATACCATGGAAGCTGTAGTAAGAAGAGTCTGCACAGACTGCTCTCTGATCTAATACTGGAGATACTAGGTGAACTGAGGTATAAAGAGGCTGCTCACACTTGTCAGTGTAACAGGACTGTGGTCATTTCAATACCATAGTCATTATCTCCTTAGTAAAAATTAACTTGATTTGATAATTAAAGGTATTTAGGATATGATTTATAATTACAACTCCTTTAGTTATTTATTTGTTTCATTTCCCAGAGAAACCCTTTAATGTCAAATATTTTCTCCTTGTTTTGTTGATTGAGGTTATCTTATTACATTCCAGTGGTAGCTCCTTGTAACTTTGAGAAAGTCATGATGTATGGAAATTCTACTGTGTGTTCTGGTGAGTAAAATATGAGCACAATAACAGAATACAGATGCCTGCTGTATGCTGACTGCAATCATAATGTTTAGAATCGGAGAAAAGAATATACCGGTACATACAAATGCCTTGTAGAAATAAGGGAGCTAGTGGAGGAAAATGTCCCTTACTGGTACGTTTCTTAAACATCTGCTTTAACATGTCATAATTATTGAAATATAATACACATCTCCATAATAATTAAAGTGATGAAATGTGAGCACACAGGTAAGATTATTTGCATATAATGCTAATTCTTTACTGTTTTGTCTCTCACAAGATCCATTTCTTTTGCATTGTAGAGGAGGTGTATATCAGTTGCCATTTGTGATATTTCCCTACTAATATAACGTTGCCTGGCAACTGGCATCAAGTTAAAACACAAATTAACACTGAATATTTTGAATATAGAAGTCATTTTGGATCAGACAGATTCATGCAGTACGGACGATGTTTGGAATGCTAAATAATAGCAATACTGATAACTAAAATAACTGCGGGCAATTAGCTGCAAAATCGTCAAATGATTGTGAAGCCATTTACATAAACTAATCACATACATTGGTTATTGTAATACTATTTGTGCATGGATGCTGTAATTTTACCATGTTACTATTTTAAGTCAAGTACTGAAGCTTGCTATAAGCTTTTAGGCTGCATTAAGGTCTGCCAAATGTTGTTCATATGGAAGGGTTTTACATTGAAGAAGACTAAGAAAGGAAAAAGCAGAAGCTCATCCCTTACATAAACAATTTACCACAAACAACACTAATAAAACATGAGTGTGATGCTCTAACACTAGGTGTCGCTAGATACACCAGTGGAGAAGTGTGATGTTTGAGCACTAGATTTCCCTAGATACACCAGTGGAGGAGTAGTCAAACAAACCAAAGATCAGGAGCCGAAGAATTTGCATCAGTTACAAAGGGACAGAGTGGAGCTAAGGTCAGGAAACAAGTCAGGGGTCTGGAAGTCAGGGAGTCAAGTCATGGTTGGGAAAACAGGCAGAGGAGGGTACTAGAAATGAGGTAGCAGGACAAGATCAAGACGGTCACTTACGGGAGCCAGAAACAACTGCTGCAACACAGGAACTATCTATCACTGGCGGCATTCTGGGTGAAGTATCTCCAAAATAAAGCAAAGCAATCACCTGGAATGAGGCTCCAATGAACAGGGCCCCCCCATAGGGCCCGAGACCAGGAACAACCAGTCCACCAGAGAAAAATACAAAACCAAGCATTGGCTCTGCGGGAGAGCATAGCACCACCAGTCAGAATCATGACATGAAGTAGTAGATGAAAGGTGTGAATTGCAATTCTGGAACTAATTAAAGGGAATTTTTCAGCATGGTTTTTGCTGCCTCATCTGTGAGCAGTATGATGCGGGCAAAGAGATCCTGAATCCAATTATGTTTTACTTAGATTACTGGCTGCAGTTTTTTTTTGCGCAATAGGAATTTTTAGCTTTAGACATGTAGCAGAGCTGAGAGAGCTGTCCTGCCCACACCAGGCTCTCTATATAGACTGCACATTAACAGTGAGGTGTCAATGAGAGGAGAGGGCGTGCCGGACTGCCCTGCATGTGACATTGTAGTCCTAGCAATGATAAGGGTCCTGATGTTTAAACAAACATAGCATATAAACAACAGATCAACTGTGTAAACACAGACAGCCCTGAATTTTTGTGTTAACCCTTGCAGCATGCTGGCATCAGCTTACATAGAAAAAACCTGCTGACAGATTGTCTTTAATGTAGCTACTATAGAAACCTATGATTTGTAAGGAACGCTGAGCCTTGTTACACCCTAATAATATTTGTTTTATAGACATAGCACTGTCAGGAAGTATTTCCGTAACCCGTAGTACATTTATGACATAAGGATGGTGTGGACTCAGTTACTGAGCTCATACTATCAGCAAGTGTTAGAAATCTTTTGACCCTATTAGTTCGTGCACATTTTTTGTACAAAAGTGTTTTCATTGTGCTAAAGTACTAAAAAGTAATACTGTGCAAATGTGCTGCTCGAGTAATTGTCCTAACATACAGAACAAAGATGAAATCCACTAAAATGTGCAATTGCTGTTCTTCACATCACTCCACCGCTCTATACTCAAACAATAACAATTTGTCAATTCACTCTCCGTACCCCAAAAATGGATGTTTAAAAAATATATATAACTTGGCCAGTAAAAATAAAGCCATCAAATAGCTAAATTCATGGAGAAATTAAGGAAAAACAAACCATAGACTTGATGACAAAACTTGCCATTTCCCACCAAGTTAAATGTTCTATTGCATCTGTTTAATGCCGCTTTTTGCACAGGAGTGGGTCAAAAACATGGAAGAAATAAAACTTTGTACATTAAGGCTTGTTCACATGATACATTTTTGGCCTGTTTATTCCACATGCCTTTCTATGGAAAAATTGCAGTATTTTACAGAACTAGTAAAGTGAATGGGTTTCTGGAATCTCCTGCACATGCTGCTTATGTTTTCTTTGCAGATTTAAGTCAACATTATGTTTTTTTTAAATCTGCAGAATGTTGATTCCTTCAGTGATTTTACAGTATTTTCACCCAGGCAAATGAATAGGAAATAAAGTAAAAATGAATCAAATATGTACTTAAAATTGAGCCAAAATTGTGTATATTTAGCCTCGGTTCCACTTGCGTTTTGCACAGACGAGTGCATTTCAATAAAACATCAGACTGCACTCGCACTAGTACAAAACTATGAGGCAGTGTCCAACTGCGATTGATTTCTCATGCCATACCGACATGAGAAATGAATCGCAGCATGCTGCATTTGGCAGTGAGTCTCGGCTCACACGCACCCATACAAGTCTATGGGTGCAAGTGAAACATTGAACTGCACTTGGATGTCATCCGCCCACAGTGCGATGTATGCAGAGACAGTCAGCGGAGGAGATGGGGAGAAAGTGTTTCCTCCCTCTTCTCCTAAGCTGTGATCTCATCGCAAGATCGCATCACAGTCGCAAGCTGAGGCTTGCTGCAGAGGGTCATTAGCATATCGCTTCCAATGCTCTCGCATCAGAAGCTATGCGCAAGAGGAACTGTACCCTTTAATGCATAATTTTTCCTGCCAACACTCGTTTGCTGCAGAAAAATCTGCTGTGAATACTCAACAAGTGCACACACCCTTAGGGCTTGTTCACGTGTTTTTCACACAGTTTTCCCATGTTTTTGCTGCCAAAAATCGCATTCTTTTACTGTACCAGCAAAATGAATACATTTTCTGGAGTCTTCCTTTGCAGATTTGGAGCCATTTCACATCTGCAGCATGTCAATTCTTTTAGCGTTTTTGCAGCATTTTTCATTCATTCAAATGAATGGTAAGAAAATGCATTAAAAAAAAAAACTAAAAAAATTTCGTATTTTTTTTGCAACATTTTTCCAGCCATAGTACACATTTTTGGTTCAGAAATGTTTCCTGCAAATAATCAACTTGTGCATATAACCTTGTCATTTTCCTCTCTTTAGGTTACATCCTTGGTTTTGGCTAAGGGCTTGCCTTATTTTGTGTCCAAGTGTGATATGATAACACATCGGATTGCATTTGACCAATGTTAGCCTATGATGTTGCTCACGTCAGATATTTTCCTCAGAACAAGACAGTCCAAGGAAACAAGTGTAGAAGCCTGAGTTTGATGTGGTATACTCACACTCGGCAATACATGTCGATGAGCACATGGAAATCAAAAGACAGCCGAGTGCAGTCTGATCTGCACTTACTCACATAATGGAGAAGATGAAAAAATGTTGTTCTCCATCTTCTCAGTGTACTCCAGTTCTCTTGGATGAGAGAATGGAAGCACACTGAGAAGACATACAGTTAGGTCCAGAAATATTTGGACAGTGACACAAGTTTTGTTATTTTAGCTGTTTACAAAAACATGTTCAGAAATACAATTATATATATAATATGGGCTGAAAGTACACACTCCCAGCTGCAATATGAGAGTTTTCACATCCAAATCGGAGAAAGGGTTTAGGAATCATAGCTCTGTAATGCAAAGCCTCCTCTTTTTCAAGGGACCAAAAGTAATTGGACAAGGGACTCTAAGGGCTGCAATTAACTCTGAAGGCGTCTCCCTCGTTAACCTGTAATCAATGAAGTAGTTAAAAGGTCTGGAGTTGATTACAGGTGTGTGGTTTTGCATTTGGAAGCTGTTGCTGTGACCAGACAACATGCGGTCTAAGGAACTCTCAATTGAGGTGAAGCAGAACATCCTGAGGCTGAAAAAAAAGAAAAAATCCATCAGAGAGATAGCAGACATGCTTGGAGTAGCAAAATCAACAGTCGGGTACATTCTGAGAAAAAAGGAATTGACTGGTGAGCTTGGGAACTCAAAAAGGCCTGGGCGTCCACGGATGACAACAGTGGTGGATGATCGCCGCATACTTTCTTTGGTGAAGAAGAACCCGTTCACAACATCAACTGAAGTCCAGAACACTCTCAGTGAAGTAGGTGTATCTGTCTCTAAGTCAACAGTAAAGAGAAGAATCCATGAAAGTAAATACAAAGGGTTCACATCTAGATGCAAACCATTCATCAATTCCAAAAATAGACAGGCCAGAGTTAAATTTGCTGAAAAACACCTCATGAACCAGCTCAGTTCTGGAAAAGTATTCTATGGACAGATGAGACCAAGATCAACCTGTACCAGAATGATGGGAAGAAAAAAGTTTGGAGAAGAAAGGGAACGGCACATGATCCAAGGCACACCACATCCTCTGTAAAACATGGTGGAGGCAACGTGATGGCATGGGCATGCATGGCTTTCAATGGCACTGGGTCACTTGTGTTTATTGATGACATAACAGCAGACAAGAGTAGCCAGATGAATTCTGAAGTGTACCGGGATATACTTTCAGCCCAGATTCAGCCAAATGCCGCAAAGTTGATCGGACGGCGCTTCATAGTACAGATGGACAATGACCCCAAGCATACAGCCAAAGCTACCCAGGAGTTCATGAGTGCAAAAAAGTGGAACATTCTGCAATGGCCAAGTCAATCACCAGATCTTAACCCAATTGAGCATGCATTTCACTTGCTCAAATCCAGACTTAAGACGGAAAGACCCACAAACAAGCAAGACCTGAAGGCTGCGGCTGTAAAGGCCTGGCAAAGCATTAAGAAGGAGGAAACCCAGCGTTTGGTGATGTCCATGGGTTCCAGACTTAAGGCAGTGATTGCCTCCAAAGGATTCGCAACAAAATATTGAAAATAAAAATATTTTGTTTGGGTTTGGTTTATTTGTCCAATTACTTTTGACCTCCTAAAATGTGGAGTGTTTGTAAAGAAATGTGTACAATTCCTACAATTTCTATCAGATATTTTTGTTCAAACCTTCAAATTAAACGTTACAATCTGCACTTGAATTCTGTTGTAGAGGTTTCATTTCAAATCCAATGTGGTGGCATGCAGAGCCCAACTCGCGAAAATTGTGTCACTGTCCAAATATTTCTGGACCTAACTGTAGAACAAAATTTCTCCATCTCTCCATTGTGCCAATGCATTGAGATCTGATGCATTAAATACATAGTTTTAACACTCTTTTGCAAACATATTTGAAGCATTTTTCATTCATTCAAATAAATGGTGAAAAGCACATTAAAAAAAAACCCATAAAAAACGTGTGTATTTTATGCATTGTTTTTCCAGCCAAGATAAATTATTTTTTTGTTTAGAAATATTTGCTGCAAATACTCAAATTGTGCACATAACCTTTCATTATTCTCTCTTTAGTTTCTATCCTTGGCTTTACAGTAGCTAAAGGCTCACCGTATTTTGTGTCCAAATGCGATACGACAAAACATCAGATTGGGCTTGGTAGATGTTAACCTGCGAGCTTGCTTACGTCAGATTTTTTCCTGAGACCAAGAAAGTTGAAAGAAAAAAATTGTAGCATGCCTAAATTTGATGTAATATTTGGATCGCACTCGGCAATGTAAGTCGATGATTGCGTGGAAATCAGAAGACATCTCAGTGCAGTCCGATTTGCATGAACTCACACAATGGAAAAGATGGAGAAATTTAATTTTCCGTCTTCGCAGTGTGCTCCAATTCTCTTGGATGAGAGAATCAAAGCAGACTGAGAAGATGGAGAACAAAATGTCTCCATTTCTCCATTGTGCCAGTGCATAGAAATCGGATGCATTATTTTTTGCTTGCATCTATGATGTGTTTTTCATTCATTCATTCATTTATTCATTCAAATGAAAGGTGAGAAACACAATAAAAACCACATAAAAACATGTGTATTTTATGCGGTTTTCCATTCAAGATCAACTTTTTTTGGTTTAGAAATATATACTGCAAATACTCAACTTGTGCACATAACCTTGTCATTTTTCTCTCTTTAGGTTCTATCCCTGGTTTTGTCTAGGAGCTTACCATATTTTGTGTCCAAGTGCAATACGATAAAACATCAGATCGAATTTGGACAATGTTAACCTATGGGTTTGCTCATGTCAGATTTTTTTCCTCGGACCAAAAATATTTGAGGATAAAATCGTAGCATGCCCAAGTTTGGTGTGATATTCGGATTGCACTCAGCAATGCAAGTCGATGAATGTATGGAAATTGGAAGACATCTGAGTGCAGTCAGATTTCCGCAGACTGATGCAATGGAGAAAATAGAGACATTTTGTTCTCTGTCATTTTGTTGTGATCCAATTCATTCATCTAAGAGAATTAGATCACATTATGTTGACACTCAGAACAGAGATTGATCAGAGTGTCAGTAACATAAGGGCACTCTCACACTTGTGTATGTCTTGCACGAGTGCAATGTGAGAAAATCTCGCATTGCACTCGGCCCCATCTAAGGGGTACTTTGCACGCTGCGACATCACTAGCCGATTGTAGCGATGCCGAGCGCGATAGTCCCTGCCCCCGTTGCAGATGCGATCTCTTGTGAGAGCTGCCGTAGAGAACATTATCGCTACGGCAGCTTCACACACACTTACCTGCCCTGTGACGTCGCTCTAGCCGGTGACCCACCTCCTTCCTAAGGGGGCGGGTCGTGCGGCGTCACAGCGACGTCACACGGCAGACGGCCAATTGAAGCAGAGGGGCGGAGATGAGTGGGACGTAAACATCCCGACCACCTCCTTCCTTCTGCATTGCAGGCGGGACGCAGGTAAGGAGATATTCCTTGCTCCTGGGGCTTCATACACAGCGATGTGTGCTGCCGCAGGAACGAGGAACAACATCGTACCTGTCGCTGCAGCGAAATTATGGAAATGACCGACACTACACAGATCACCGATTTACGACGCTTTTGCGATCGTTTATCGGTGCATCTAGGCTTTACAGGTTGCGACGTCGTTATTGGCACCGGATGTGCGTCATTTTCGATTTGACTCCGGCGATATCGCAGTAGCAATTAGCAATGTCGCAACATGCAAAGTACCCCTAAGACAATGCTGCAGCTCAGATCTACAAGTTTTTACTCAGCCTTAATCAAACTGAGGAAAAAAATCACAGCATGCTGCGATTGTCTGCGTCAGCCATGTCACTAGCACCCATACAAATCTATGGGTGTGAGAGAAACATCGGACTGCACTCGGATGTCATCCAAGTGCAGTGTTTTATATGCACAGGCTGACAATGGAATAGATGAGGAGATTAACCACTCCCTCTCCTCTGCAGCACCCGCCTTCTCCTCCACAGCTGTGATTCGATTACTAGATCAGATCACAGTCGCATGACACTTGGCTCACACCCGCAACTGAGCCTGAGGCGGGGGTCATTAGCATATTACATCTGTTGCTCTCGCATCAGATGCCACACATTAATGTGACCCCGTCCTAATCGGCCCGATTCTTTTAGAAGGCAGAGTTTATGTATGTATGGCCATAATGCAAAATACTCTAAAAAAAACTGCTGTGTGAAAGTGATCTTCTTATAAACTACCCAAAATAGTAGATAAATAATAAATTTACTGCTTACAATCATCATATTTCCAACACTGTTTTATATTCTGAACAACAAGAGAAAAACAATTGTAATGAAATTCAATGATCTTTTCCTGATGGGCGACATGTGAGACATTACCATGCATGAGAGGCTTATATATGCCAACTCAGCAGGAAAGTGCCCCTGGAAATTAGTCAGAAACATTGGCAACCATGATATTGATATTAATATGTCCCAATGTTATATATATGGAATACATATGCTTTTCCTTGCTGTGTATTAAACAGAAAATAAAATTGCAGTGAAACATATGAGTTGGATATTTTTATATACACTGTAATTTGCCGGAAGAAGCAAGATGGCATCCAAATACCAAATGTTACTATGCTAGGAGAGAAGGGATTTTTATCTTGCAGGCTGTCAGTTAAGACTGATTAGGCAACTAAGTGAACCATCAGTAATTTAGAGCAACATACTCTGACAGTCTGCTTCATACAAAGGCTTCTGTGGGAAATGAATGTGCTTGTTCCTTGTACCTTGCCTATAGTACTTATCAGACCGGAATAGAGTTCAGTTACATGAATATAAAAATATTGAAGATATCTCTACATATAAGAAAGAGCAATTTCATTGATGTGCTTTAGAAACAATATAAACCGTTCAATCAAAGGGCAAGAATGCATCATTTTTCTGCAAATTACATTTCAATCTCAGCCTGCCCCATGGAAAATAGAAATAGTAAGTTCTGCAGCATGAGGTTACTTATTTTAAATGGGACTACATATGTAATAAAACTATCAAGCTGTGCTGTGCAAAAACATTAGTGCAGATGGATCGCTGCTTGAAATTCCAAGTCTTGCTGCACTGTTTAAATATTTCCTTTCTTACCAAATAAGAACGAAGCGTTCAGCGGGGTTAAACCAAAGTAAGTCTGGAAATGAAATCAATCTGTAAACTAATTAGGATATTTTGCACTCGTAAATGAAAGCAGGCATTGTAAGAATACTGCGTGAGAACAAGAATAACCCTTCAGTGATCGGGAATTTTTAGCTTTTGTACTTTCCTCGCCTTCTCCTGAGAGTCATAACTTTTTTTCTCAAGGCTTGTGGGCTTGTTTTATTTGCAGCAGAAGCTGTAGTTTTCAATGACACCATTTTTCTTTCCATGCTATGTACTAAAAAATGGGGAAAAAAATCCAAATGGAATGAAATGGTGAAAAAAAATGCAATTCTGCCATTGTTTTTGGATTTTTATTTTTTATGGTGTTCATTGCAAAAATGAAAAATGACCTGGAAATATGATTGCACATATCAGTGAAATTATATTTATGCCACATTAGAATTGATTTTTTTTTCTAGTTAAATAATGAAAAAAATATATATTTTTTGCTCTGTCTCATCATTTTCTGAGTGCCATAATATTTTTATTTTTCCTCTGGTGGAACTAAATGAACACTTGTTTTTTTATTTTTTTGCATGATGTGCCAACATTTTTATTAATACTAATTTGGGTATAAAAGAGGGGTAATTTTAAACTTCTATATATTTTTGCAGTTTTTGTATACTCTTAAAAACTTTTTTTTTCTTTATTGATTACGACCTTAAGGACTTTAGTTTCTGATCATTTAATTTCTTACTATACAGTGTGTCCACCCATATCCTGTCCACCGCCATTAACTTGAGAACGGCGGCAGCTATAGGCATAGAAGTGGTGTCTAGGTATAATAAAGTAGCCATGTGCTACGCAATGAAACCACCTATAGCGCCACCTGGAGGAAAACAACGAAGTTAGCATTTTTATCTCGAAAACGGAAAGAGATAGAGAAAAAAAGTGAATTACAAAGTTGTAGGGCATCATCAATTCAATACGAATCAACACCTTACATGTTGGTCTATTGAAAAGTATGTACAGTAAATACACTCAATACTTGGTCAGGGTTCCTTTTGCATGATTTACTGCATCAATGGAGTATGGCATGGAGGCGATCAGCCTCTGGATACTTGTGAATCTCCCCCAAATTTTTGAATGACCTTTTCTTAACAATCTTATCAAGGCTCCGGTTATCCTGGTTGCTTGTGCACCTTTTTCTACTACACTTTTTCCTTCCATGCAACTTTCCATTAATATGCTTGGATACAGCACTCTGTGAACTGCCAGCTTCTTTAGCAATGACCTTTTGTGGCTTTCCCTGCTTGTGGAGTGTGTCAATGACTGCCTTCTGGACATCAGTCTTCCCCATGATTGTGCATCCTACTGAACCAGACGAAGGGACCATTTTAAACAATTAAAAATCCTTTTCAGGTGTTTTGTGCTAATTATTCTAATTTTCTGAGCTAACGACTTTTGGGGTTTTATTGGCTCTAAGCCATAATCATCAACATTAACTGAAATAAACACGTGAAATAGATCATTCTGTTTGTAATGACTCTATATAATATATACTTTCCCTTTTTGTATTGTATTACTGAAATAAATGAACTTTTTGATGATATTCTAATTTATTGAGATGCACATGTACATTCACTTTTCACTCCAGTTTTATGCCATGTTGTATCAGAATGCAAAAAATTAGACTTCACTAAATTGGTAAACGTGGGCATTTGTGGTTTTGTGGTAGCAGAATCCAAAGATCTGCAATAAAATAAGCATTACATTTGCCATAGATTTAAACTTTTATTTATTTATTGTATTTGCCCTGAGAATCTTTTAACAAATCTGTGTTCATGTAAACTTTGCCTAATATTGTATAAAATAAAAAAGACTACAACAGTTTGTTTTTTATTAAAATGTCTTAGTAACATCTACAATAGATATAAATGTATTATACAAAAACAATGGTTTCTGCAAAATGATTACAATGACCTGAATGCAACCTTAATGTTGCCAATTAAGAATGTGACGTGTAAGGCCTCCTTGACAGTGAAAAGCTATCAGTTTCATCCCTTTTATTGTGCATCGCTATCTTTAGTATCATCTGAATGTTAGTATTCTTATATCGGCTTGCTCTTTTATTTCTTAGTAATTATATCTAATGCCTATGTGTCAGTTATACTAAGATAAGCAGTACCATTCTAATTGTTGGTATCAATTTGTTATATATATATATATAATTGGCACAGTAGTTGATTAGAGGGTGAGATGGATGGCTTTTTTCCCTAGAACTTAACCATAAATAAGGTTATATATGTGATAATATCTTAATGATATGTTTCTTAAATTAGAGCCCATTAGTACTCATTTGAGTAATAAGTCAATAATAAGTTATAATTAAAAGTGAAATGTGTCATAACAATCAGGCTACAAAATGAGCTCAAACATGAGAATAGGGATAACTGCTTTACTATCCAGATTGTCATCATATTTAAAAAATATAAATGGTCTACATTATTAAACCTCTGAGACCTGATGAAACTGCAGTACTTACTTTGAATATCCATGTCAGAAGGTCTATGAAATCCTTTCTGAAAGTTTTCTTGTCTGATTTTAAGATGAGCTTTAAATGAGTTCAGCTTTAGCTTTATCTTAAATTGAACTTGTCAGGTCCCCTGCCTGTCCCTAACTTCTACTTGTCACATCTCCACCATAACCTGATCCTGTGATGTCTGCTTCTGTCACCAGGCACACATACAGTGCCTACAAGTAGTATTCAACCCCCTGCAGATTTAGCAGGTTTACACATTCGGAATTAACTTGGCATTGTGACATTTGGACTGTAGATCAGCCTGGAAGTGTGAAATGCACTGCAGCAAAAAAGAATGTTATTTATTTTTTTATTTTTTTTTTAAATTGTAAAAAGTTTATTCAGAGGGTCATTTATTATTCAACCCCTCAAACCACAAGAATTCTGTTTGGTTCCCCTAACGTATTAAGAAGTATTTCAGGCACAAAGAACAATGAGCTTCACATGTGTGGATTAATTATCTCTTTTTCCAGCCTTTTTTGACTAATTAAGACCCTCCCCAAACTTGTGAACAGCACTCATACTTGGTCAACATGGGAAAGACAGAGGAGCATTCCAAGGCCATCAGAGACAAGATCATGGAGGGTCACAAGGCTGGCAAGGGGTACAAAACCCTTTCCAAGGAGTTGGGCCTACCTGTCTCCACTGTTGGGAGCATCATCCGTAAGTGGAAGGCTTATGGAACTACTGTTAGCCTTCCACGGCCTGGACAGCCTTTGAAAGTTTCCACCCGTGCCAAGGCCAGGCTTGTCTGAAGAGTCAAGGCTAACCCAAGGACAACAAGGAAGGAGCTCCGGGAAGATCTCATGGCAGTGGGGACATTGGTTTCAGTCAATACCATAAGTAACGTACTCCACCGCAATGGTCTCCATTCCAGACGAGCCCGTAAGGTACCTTTACTTTCAAAGCGTCATGTCAAGGCTCGTCTACAGTTTGCTCATGATCACTTGGAGGACTCTGAGACAGACTGGTTCAAGGTTCTCTGGTCTGATGAAACCAAGATCGAGATCTTTGGTGCCAACCACACACGTGACGTTTGGAGACTGGATGGCACTGCATACGACCCCAAGAATACCATCCCTGCAGTCAAGCATGGTGGTGGCAGCATCATGCTGTGGGGCTGTTTCTCAGCCAAGGGGCCTGGCCATCTGGTCCGCATCCATGGGAAGATGGATAGCACGACCTACCTGGAGATTTTGGCCAAGAACCTCCGCTCCTCCATCAAGGATCTTAAGATGGGTCGTCATTTCATCTTCCAACAAGACAACGACCCAAAGCACACAGCCAAAGAAAACCAAGGCCTGGTTCAAGAGGGAAAAAATCAAGGTGTTGCAGTGGCCTAGTCAGTCTCCTGACCTTAACCCAATTGAAAACTTGTGGAAGGAGCTCAAGATTAAAGTCCACATGAGACACCCAAAGAACCTAGATAACTTGGAGAAGATCTGCATGGAGGAGTGGCCAAGATAACTCCAGAGACCTGTGCCGGCCTGATCAGGTCTTATAAAAGACGATTATTAGCTGTAATTGCAAACAAGGGTTATTCCACAAAATATTAAACCTAGGGGTTGAATAATAATTGACCCACACTTTTATGTTGAAAATTTATTAAAATTTAACTGAGCAACATAACTTGTTGGTTTGTAAGATTTATGCATCTGTTAATAAATCGTGCTCTTGTTTGAAGTTTGCAGGCTCTAACTTATTTGCATCTTATCAAACCTGGTAAATCTGCAGGGGGTTGAATACTACTTGTAGGCACTGTATATTCATTCTGCAGGAGGTGCTGATGGTAGACAAGGTGTTGGAACTAGAAGCTCTGACTGGTGCAGACTTTATCTAGCCACTTAGATTAGAGTGAATGGACCTGCAGTGCCATTCAGACTGGCAGTATAGGTGTGTGTTGTCCAGCTAAAGTTATCAGCTTTCTGCTCAAGCCAATTGGAGAGCACCACATCCTACTTAAGCTATCATGTGACTCCTGGTAGCTTCCTCATATAGCCTCGTGGTCCTCTGGTTCAGTCCATTTAGTTCAGCTTCTGTGTTTGTTTTCCTGTTTTGGGAGTCGACTTGTTTTATGACTAACTTTTTGGTTATTGACCACTCCTGCCAGCCTACACCACCATGCAGTTGCTTATTTCATAGCCCATAGGCCCCTGTTTAAGTCACAATTATTTTTTAGAGGTTAAAGAGTGAAGGCCAGGGCCCCTGGGTTCTGGGAAGTGGACTGGCTTGTTCAAAGCCATCCGTGGTAGCCATTTTTTTGTCTACTAGTCGACCACTGACAGAGCCACTATAGCAGTAGGCATGTGTATTTCTTTATCTTGATGTGGTGCAGTTTTATAAATTTACAACACTTGGTTGCTACCTGCTTAATTTCCTTTGATTTTGTAGTTCTCTTTTTCCTATCAGTTCAGTAAGGAGAAGTCCTGATGGTCTAATCCTGACTCATTAGTACTTGAGACTCTGAAGTCAAAGTAAATTCTTCAAAAAGCACATTAAATATCCTATTACCATGAAGAAATCTGCATGCATTCAGCCATTGTAGTGATTGGGGACAGTCATGTCACCTGACAGGTTCTTATTAATGCAAAACAAGAATGCCGCAGAGACACCATCACATGTTTCTCAACGCTATACCAAAACATGGTATCCATCCACAGACAGCTGTTTCGGGGTATTTGCCCCTCATCAGTGTGGAGTAGAGAAACATGTTATGGTGTCTCTGCGGCATTCTTGTTTTGCATATTTTCCCAGGGGGCTTTGTTATAGTGTCACTGCGTTGAGAAACACAAGATGGTGTCTCCGCGGTGTTGGATGTTGATCTCCCTGAGGGTCAACCATCCTTACCTATGTAGCCTTCTACTAGGCATTTCTCCCACTAGCCAGTTTCCTACTCCACACTGATGAGGGGCAAATACCCCGCAACAGCTGTCTGTGGATGGATACCATGTTTTGGTATAGGCGATTTCCTTGACTGGAGACTGCCCTTCCCGTGGTTTTTCCTTCACCGTGAAAGACCTGGCTAGTTTCCTGCCAGCGTTGAGAAACATGTGATGGTGTCTCCACGGCATTCTTGTTTTGCATATTTTCCCAGGGGGCCTTGTTCTAGTGTCACTGTGTTGAGAAACACATGATGGTGTCTCTGCGGTGTTGGATGTTGATCTCCCTGAGGTCAACCATCCTTACCTATGTAGGTTCCTATTAATGACAGGATTTAAAAGGCATTCTTCTGACATGGCTTTTCATAGAAAGTACAACAGTATTAGCAGGTCTAAGATCTATTTAACAGTGCACACAGTTTGTATTGTAAAATCTGCTGAAATATTCGTTTTAAAATGGTTGTCCTCGTTTTGTAATAGGATTTACTGCATTTAGAGATGGTATGGCATTACCAAATATATTTGTTTTAAAGTAATTTGTCCCAGATACATCTGCACACCCACATATACCAACTGGAAATAGTATACCTGTATAAGTATGCATATATATAGTATACATATATAAGCTAATAAGATAGCATCTTAACATGTTAAAACACGTTAAAACATATGTAAGTAACATGTTAAAACAGTATTAACACTCAAAAAAGACCCTATGTATGCAAAATGGCTATTACAGGGGCTAAAGGCATGGTGCATGACATAAGGATTTAGAAAGTAATAGCGTTCTTGTGTTATTCACCCCCCCCCCCTCAAGCCGCACACAAGCATAACTCAATGTATGAGTTTTTCTCTTAGTGTTCCTTTAATAAAACTGTCTAGGTAAATGATCCAATTCTATTAATAAAAATGTAAAAAAAAAATCAGTCAAGTGGTTAAAGCGTTTCCGACTATTGCATTCCCCAATTATCCTAAGGTCATAAGGCAGTGCTTGGGATAATGGGAGTCAGGGGGTATTGAAGATTACCATATTGTACGGAAGAATCCAGGGAAATGTCTGTTAGAACGTCTACATCTATTAAAACTGTAAAACTTACATTGGTTTATGGTTAATCCAGTTAGAATCTGTATGATTTTATTTTTATAACTGTTTTTTCAAGTTTATGCAAAATAAACAGAGAAAATATTTTACAACATTAAGAAAGATCCTTATATTTTTATCGCAGTTATAGTCATGCCAGCACATTTCTGTCCATATTGTTGGATAGCTTTCTAAATATGATCAAACAACATTAGCTTTCACTACATAATTATAAAAAGACTTAATTCAAAGAGAGAAGGCTAATTACATAGTGTGAATAAACAACAAACATTGGGGTTGATTCACGAAAACTAACTTTTAGACGGTTCAAAAGAAAATAGACAGTCATAAAATGTACCAAATTTCCTAACCCCATACCAACATATCATGTATACTTACTAGGGATGATCAAATACCTCAATTATTCGGCTTCGCGACTATTCGACGAATAGGTCGCCGCTATGTGAATATTCGATGTGCAATGTAAGTCTATGGGAAGCCCGAATAGTTCCAAATAGTTGTTATTCGGGTTTCCCATAGACTTATATTGCGCATTGAATATTCGAAAATAGTCGAATAGCGGCGACCTATTCGGAAAAATAGATTATTATAGATCTTATTTTTGAGGTAGGGCTTATATTTAAGCCTTACGCCGAAAATGCTAAAAATTCCTGCTAGGGCTTATTTTCAGGGAACATGGCAGATTGCTCAGTGCTCACAGACAGCCACAATTCTTGAAAATGTGAGTACTTTTTACATAGGATGATGGACCACAGAGAATGATGATCTTTGTGTTTCACAAAAGATCATTTCACCCAATAAACGAGTTACTCATTCATCAGGTGATTGGTAGCCTGTTTACAAGGTAAGATAATTGTGAAATGAGCTTTTTTAACAAGACTTGTTCATAATTATCTTGCAGTGTAAATGCCTCTTAAATCTTTGTTGTTAACAACTCTTTTATATTGGAATTGAATCTCATGAAGAAAGCTATTTTTTTCTTATTTAGTTAATATTAATTTCCAGAAATGGAAGCTTGCAAGTTGATTGGCTTTTTTTGAGCATGTGTTTTATGGATTGATGAATAAATGAGTTGTCCCTTTCTTGTAGTTTGAAAAGACTATTTAAAGAAGTATTTTTGTAGCAATGTTGAAGTTTCAATAATCGGAACTTTTTATGACTTTTTGTTTTCTATTTGAGAGGCGGTTCTTTGTGTCGAGAAAGAGAGGGGTATTTTATAAAGGGGTTTTTACTTTTTAATGATGATTTTATAGTATATATTACTATACGTATGTGGGTTTGTTTTTTATACTGCAATTCGAGTACAAGACGGAATAAAGACAAGTATTTAGATTTAGACATGCCCTATATGAAGCTAATTGTACAAAACCTCAGTTGGGAAAAAGTGCACAGCACTGTTTTTTTCACACTGTTTTCTACCTGCATCCCACGAAAATAATAAATATGGTTTCTAATATGGATTACTTTTGACCTCTTATTCATTCAAGAAAACGGAAAAGATGCTTACCACTAATGAATATGAAAAGACTGTGCATGCTATGGTAAAAATCAGTGACTTCCAGTAAATTTTAATACTATTAACCCCTTCACTATTAACCGCTTCACGACCAAGGATGTATTGGTATGTCCTAAATAGTGTTGGGGTAATCACTGCTAGCTGTTGCGGTGAGCCGGTGGTAATCCATGCACGTGTACTGATTTAAACAGCAAACATGTGCAGCTAGCAGTTACGGGTGAATCCATGATCCACCTGCGCCTGTTAACCTCTTAGATCGCACTGTCAAAATATGACAGTGCGATTTAAATGGTCGTGGTGGGGAAATCACATTTCCCCTCAGCAATCGGAGGCCCCGTGATGTGATCATGGGGAGCTAATGGTTGCCATGGTGGCGATGGGTCATGAGATGACTCCTGTTGCTATCATGACGTAGTTCCTGGTAGAGCCGACAGATCAGCAGCTCACACAGGAATACTGTATTTCTGCTGATCAGAGGTGTGCAGCTCTGATCAACAGAAGTGAACCAGCAATCAGACTAAAATAAATAAACTAAAATAAAAAAAGTAAAAAAAAAAACAAAAAAAACCTAAAAGTTCAAATCACCCCCCCATTCACCCCATTGAAAATTAAATGTATAAAAAAAATAAAAAATATACAAATATTTGGTATCGCTGCACTCAGAAATGGCCAATCTATGAAAATATAAAATCAATTGACCTGTTCAGTTAATGGCGTAGCGGCAAAAGAAATCCAAATGCCAAATTATGTTTTTTTGTTGTTGCAAATTTTGGGCAAAATGCAATAACCGGCGATCAAACATAGCATATGCGCAAAAATAGTAACATTAAAAAAGTCAGCTTGAGACGCAAAAAATAAGCCGTTAATGAGCCAAATATTCTGAAAAATAAGAACACCATTGGTCGCAAAAATTGGCGCAAAAAGTGTGCCACTTTTTTTGGACAAACTTCTGAAATTTTTTAATCCCTTAGATAAAAGTAAACCTGTACATGTTTGGTATCCACAAACTCGTACTGACAAGAAGCATGACATCGACATATCAGTTTTATCATAGAGAAAAAAATACCCCAAAAACAATTGTGCAATCACACTTTTTTTTACAATATTTCGGCACTTGGAAATTTTTTCATTTAAAAGTACAACTTAGCCTGCAAAAAATAAGCCTTTATATGGCAAGATGAAAGAATCAAAAAGGTAACGGTTCTCGGAAGAAGGAGAGCAAAAAAACGAAAAACGGAAAATTGCCCGGTGGTGAAGGGGTTTACTAAATCATTAAACCCCTGTAATGTAATTGTATATAAACCAGATGCTATTGAGAACTTCGACTTTTTTCTCTAATACGTCTATTGTCTGCTATTATTCTTCTCTTTGCTCTTTGCGGTATATCTCTGAACTGAATTATGGGAAGTTTCACATGCCTGGTAGTTGATGGAGAGGAATGCAACCAGAGCAATCAATTGTTGTAGCTGTTCTGCTCTGACCCAAAGATCAGATTATGGGATCACCGGTGAGGTCTAAATAGGACTAGGCCACTTAGATAACAAGTGCTTGGAGAAAGAAAATGTACACTTATTAGGAGCAAAATCATTTTCTGTCTATTTACTTGTGCACACATAACTTATACCATTTACAAACCAATGTAACAGTGCATGAAATGTTTCCATTGGAAGTTCACCAGTTGCCCCACCCCTCCCCCCATCCTCTCAGACATATGTCAAATATGAGAAGTTTCAGAGACTCAGAGACTTGCATATGAGATAAGAAATTATTAAAACAAAAATGAAACCTTGAATATGAAACTGGTATGTACTAAATAAAATGTACAAAATGTACTAATACAGTATTAGAAATATAGAAATATAGAAAACTAAGAAAACTACTAACCCTTCCATATCGCAATCATGCTTTTTAGATTAAAAAAAAACAGATTTCAAATGTTTAATTATTTTTTAATTGGAGGAGGCTGATGGACAAGTCTAATCATATTCTCCACAGCTAAATGCCAAGTTGAAACCACAAGAACTGTGCACTATTAGGAAAGAGGCAGCACTACCACAAGGTAGATGAGTGGCGCTAAAATCTATGAGTAGGTTTCACAAAATCATGACCCCAAGATATTTGCAAAAATAAAGAAAAAGTGGTCATACCCTTTGATACTAACCATGTAACAACCTGCATTCTATAGCAAACCAATTCAAAGAACATTTCCATTTACATCTCTTATGAGCTCACATACAATGAAATATAAGAGAGAGAAAAGGCCAAATGAAGCTAAGGCCTCTTTCACACATCAGTTTTTTGCCATCAGTCACAATCCGTTTTGTGACTGATGGAACGGATCCGTCACAGATTGTGGTAAAACTGATGCAATGGATCCTGTAAAAAAAACCGGATCCGTCGTATAATTTTTTTTTCATATGAAAGGTTATTTGTTATTAAAAACCTATTTGAACCCATCCCGGGGGGGAAGGGCGGGAAGGAGAGAGAGTGTGTGTGAGTGGGTGAGAGAGAGAGAGAATTTCTCACCAGAAAATGATTTTACACCTGAGCATGCTTGGTTGAAAAAAACGGGCCCCTCGCCAGAATCCATAATTTGACGGATTGCGACGGATCCAGTACCCATAGGCTTCCATTATAACAAACAACGGATGCCGACTAATCCGTCGCTGTCCGTTTTTTCGACACTGACAATAAATGTTCATGTGGACGTCGGCTCTGTTGCACAGACAAACATTTTACGACAGATCTGTCGCACGACGGATGAAACGTCAGGCCATCTGTCACAATCCATCACTAATACAAGTCAAAGAGAAAAAAAATAGATCCAGCGCTCGATCCATTTTTTTCACAAAACAACGGTATGCGACTGATAGCAAAAATCTGATGTGTGAAAGGGGCCTAACATCTACAATTGTGTGGAATTAACAGTAACATTAGTATAGGTGGATACAGATGGAGTTCAACGAGTAAAGATTATATGGAGGACAGAAAAACATGTATAAAGTAAGGTTCATGAACTGTATTACTGCTTCTATTTTGCATAGAACTATAGTAGGACCAACATACAGATGCATGGAAGAATCAATTTACCTATTTTTTCACATTCATCTAAACTAATTCACAACATGGTGAATTCTTTTACCAATACATCCAAATGAGCAATGAAATGCAAATCAGACAAAAATTATCCTCTTCTTCAATCAGTAATCTGAACTTTACTTTACACTGAATATTGTCCTATATCATTTGAAGTAATATATTTTTCTGTGTTTACATGTTGCGCTTTTAGACTACAAAATTTTATCTCTCAGCTCAAGCAAATAATTAGGAAGTCTCACAAAACTGTTAAAATAGTGAGACAGTGGAGAGACAGAATTGAGCAAAACTTTTGTCTCCTCTTAAAAGGCCAGGACCTTTATCACTTAGGGGGGAAATGCTTTCATTTTACTAATTATATATATATATTGTAAAGGTTTGCTTTTGTATCACTTTATGAGGTTTCCTAGAAGGTGATATGTTTCTCTTTAAGACCATAAAGGTGTAAAACATGATAAAATAGAATCTTTTAGCAAATCTCATTAAAATACTGATCACAAAGGAATCTTTGTTCCAGGTCTTATAATATAGAATAAATTTATTTCAAACTGTGAAAATTAAACCATGTTTGCAGCTAATGAAGTGTAATACAAATTAATGACACTAACTTAATGTCATATACAGTTATATGCCTTCCAATTCACACGTTTAAACAAATGTCATTTCTCTGGGGACTATTCATGATTCCACACGTTATAAGCAGTACTCAATTTATGACACACGGATCAAAGCACACATAGCATTTCATGGAAAATAACAAGAGAAAATGAAAAGGTACAGTACATTTATACCAATATATGGGATGCACTTGGAATAATTAATGCATTTAAAATGTCACAGGGGAAACTGCAGTGAATCTTTAATCAGAATACTCAGGGTTATCTCTTATAGTAACCCATTTCAGTAATTAAAAAATAACTGTGCCCCTACCCCCACCTATCTCTGCTTAATCATAACATTTCATGACTGCTGGTAAGCCGTGCTTCATTATTAATTACAAGACTATTTGCCTGACAACTAATTAATTAACACATTAGTTAGCATACTGTGTAACTAGGGATAAAGGTTTGTTTATTGGCCAGAGAAACCTGAAGACTGCTATACAGAATCAACATATCCACATATCAGATATATTAGTTTATAAGGTTTATTAGTATATATTATTATAATCATATGGTGTATGATTACTGTAATAATTAACAGCATTAGGGTACTTTCACACTTGCATTCGGCGCAGTCCGTCACTATGGAGAATAGCGCAGTCCGTTAACGCACTGCGCTATTCTCCATAGACTTGTATGGACGACACACTGTAACGCAAGTGTCAGCGTTGCATCCGCTGGACGACGCAGCATCATTATTTTGACGCTGCGTTGGGCGGAAGGAACGCAGTATGTAACTTTATTTGAGCAGCGCAATCCAAAGAATTTCACTGCGCATGCTCTTTTTTTTTTTTTTAAATCACATAAACTTTATTTTGTCTCAAGGTGGCCGAACGTTCAGCTGAGCGTCTGGCAGCCGGCATGTGAGAGCGCTCAGCTGAGCCCCCGGCCGCCGGCATGTGAGAGCGCTCAGCTGAGCGCCCGGCCGCCGGCATATGAGAGCTCTCAGCTGAGCGCCCGGCCGCCGGCATGTGAGAGCTCTCAGCTGAGCGCCCGGCCGCCGGCATGTGAGAGAGCTCAGCTGAGCGCCCGGCCGCCCGCATGAGAGAGCGCTCAGCTGAGCACCAGGCAGCCGGCCACCGGGTGATCAGCTGATCGTTCACAATAATCTCCTGCCGGTAAAACTGTAAAGAAAAAAAAAGCTTTCCGTTGTTTTGTACGATCCGTTGTATCCGTTGTGCCATTATATGCAACGCATCCGTTGCATCCGTCACACAACGCAATGCAACGGATGCCGTTCAACGCAAGTGTGAAACTAGCCTTACTTTTAACATACAGATATAGGATTTACCACCGTGTGCTAGCTTAATTGCATTCTGCACCCCGCTTTCTTTACTATTTGGATAGCGTGACAAGAGAAAGCAGTCAGCCCTTTTGGTAGGTAACTAGTAGAGATGGGCAAATAGTAAATATTTGTGTTTGAATGATCCTTACAGAATACGGATTTCTTTTCCATAGAGATGAGCGAGTACCGAAATATTTGTATTCGTGAAACTCATAACGAGTGCTTTGTGAGGGCTCGTGCACACGTTGCGTTTTTCCTTGCATTTCCGCAGCATTTTAAGCAGCAGTGTCTCATTGTCAAAATGCATGAGTTTTGGTTTTCAAGCCAAATCTATGGGATTTAGACATAATCCGTGCACACGATGCATTTTTAAACGCAGCGCTTTGATTGTCAAAAATTTGACAAAATGTCTGCCTTTCAAAATGCAGCATGTAAATACTTTTGTCCGTTTTGGCTCCGTTTAGCTATCATTGAAGTCTATGACATTTTTGAAAACGCTTCCAAAATCATAAATATTGCGTTGTACATGCATTTTTGTTGCAATCCGCATGCTTTTTTTACATAAAAAAAGCATTCTTTTGGGCCTGGAAGTGAGATCAAGAGGTTTAATGTTGACCTCACATCCAGCCCTAAATAAAATCAGAGTCGTAATATATTTATTAATAATTTTATTTAATAAATATTGATATTTAATATATTTTTCAGAATATTCACATTATAGTGCATGAGTAGAAGCAGGAAATGTCAGCTTTTTTTTTTTCTTATATTGTTTGTTTGAATAAACTTTATTTGGCATTGACAAAGTTTTGTAAACGCATCAAAATTTAAGCATGGAAAATGGATGGAAAAAACGCTTAAAACGCACGTACAACGTGCTCAAAACACATGCAAATTTATTGCGTTTTTTTGACAAAAACAAAAAAGTCAAAAACAGAAACTGTCAGAGGGTGCATTTATTTCTGCAATGGACAGGACGCAACGTGCGCACGAGCCCTTATACTTGCATATTCGTTCCGAATCGCGAGTACAATGCAAGTCAATGGGAAATGCGAGTAATTTTCTGCTGGATCCAACAAAGAGGTTTGGGATCTTTGTTGGATTCAGCAGAAAATTACTCGCATTTCCCATTGACTTGCATTGTACTTGCTATTTGTAATGAATATTCGAGCATTACAAAGTACTCATTACTAGTTTCGCGAATACGAATATTTCGGTACTCCCTTATCTCTACTTTTCCATTATTCATCAGGATGAAAAAATGCTTAGGTTCCCCATTGACTTGCATTTGGAATTTGTTACAAATAATCTGAACACAAATGGTTACTATGTGCCCATCACTAGTAGTGACATGTCAGAAGTTTTGATCAGTGGTAGCCTGGATGCTGATATTCACAGTAATCTAATAAATGAAGGGTCACTCCTCGGTGGCACACTTTTGTATTGGCTTTTCTTGGAGACTGGCTAACACGACCTCTCTAAGGCGAAACGGAAAGTAGAAAAGCAATAAGTCATGTTGTTTTGCCCTACTTTCTAATCAGTATGTTAACAAAACATATAAACTAAAAAACATCTATTAGAACTTCCTATTGATGAACATGTTACAATACATGTTAAAAAAATTCAATGTGAAGACGAAAATACTAATCCTTTTTCATAAAATTATGTGGCACAGTTACATTTTCCTGTGTAATTTTAATCTTTGTCAAATATATACATTGCATTTGCACAAATATTCACTGTGAATTTCAAGTGGCCTTTTATCATTCCGAATTATTTTGACATTTACATGTTGACACTTTGTTGAAAGTAGAAATAGATGTTTTTATTTCCATTGTGTTTTAAGGCCAAGTTTAGGAATTTTTATTGCTAAATTATTGAACTATAGTTTATGAGCAACTCACTGTTCATTCAGGTAGAGTATTAATAAGTAAAACATTCACTATCTATTTAAAACTACTCTATGACAGTAAAATCAACAAAAGTAGGCCAGCAATGGGCCATAAAAAATGCAAATTCATGAAAATGATAAAATGATGCTAGAATTGCATTACCATGTCATTATCTAGCAATATAAATATGTGGTTCATATTCTATGTGGATTAAAATACATTCTTCCCAGAAAAAAATCCTTAGGCATTTTATTGCACACGAAGCCTTAGATACTTCATTTTTTATGTATACCTTACTTAAGGTCTGGCAACATATTAACACATTATTCTTTAAATAATACATTTAATGATCAGTAGCACAACTTAATTTACACCTTTATATCACAATACTGATTTATACCACATACAGCATATATATATTTTATATATATATATATATATATATATGTATATGTTTTATATATATATATATATATATATATATATATATATATATATATGATGTAGGCGTGCCATACTTTCTCCATATGTTTCTAACTGCCATGTATGTATTAGGGTCAATCTAATGGGGGAATAAACTACCCATTCAGAAGTGATTGGACTCAAAACTCAAAATGGACTACCACTGGACCATTATTGTCTTACTTTCTGGGCCCTTATACGGTTCTTCATTTTTTCATATTCCTTTGCTTCTCAATAACAATGTAAAGTAACTTCCAATTAGTACATTTTGGCAAGGAAAGACATTGTTGGGTCTGGAATAAAAGATGATATCTTTGCTGTTATAGGGTATTGCTCTGTCCATTGGTTGTGTCTATACCCCGGCTCCTGGTATCCTAAAGTGCCAGAATGCTGTTAATTTCACTTGCAGCAATAAGGTCCTTGAATTCCTTAACTTATTAATGCTATATCTGTTCCTATTCACTTTGGCCTGAATTTATAGTTCAACATGCCTTTCAATTTGCTGCCTATCCTGACATATCCATTATGACTTAACTTAACCTTACCTGACCTGTGCACTGTTTTACTATAATTCTTGATAATTGTCTTGTAACCATGACTAGGTAACTACTAGGTTTATTGTTACCTCGACTAGGTGTCTTCAGTCCTTTTTTGTACCATTTGTTGCAATTTGAGACTATTTCAGAGATAATAACTAATGATGGGCGAGCAGTACAACGTATGGTGCTCGGTACTTGTTATGATGAGTGAACACCACGGTGCTTGAGTGATCGTTACTCAAGTCGAGCTGGTCAGACACTCAGACAGGCTCAACTTGAGTAACAATTACATTGGAATTCAATAATTGGGCAGTTCGGCTCTCTGCCCACAAACAGCCAGCCATAAAGAGAGCATTTCTGAGAGGGAGAGAAATCAAGGTTTTTTTGGGGAGGACACACTATATATGTAAACATTGTTTTAACCCCCAATGAGAGCCATTCAGAGACTGCAGATGGCTCTCACTGGTTTGCCTACTCGCACAATTCAGTGAAGCAAGCCTGTGCTTTGTGTTCAGTTTAATGGACAACACATTCGAGCACTCACGATACTGGGCCGAGCTCCGCGAGTACCCCAATGCTCAATCAAGCACGCTCACCCATCATTACTAATAACCTGGAAATTCTCATACCCGATTGTGAGAATGAAAGACGAAGAAAGCATAATTAATCCACTCCTTGATTTAGCACTAGAGAAATCCATTAGCAATGCAAGGAGCTCACATCTTCGGCCTACATATTATTCAGTGTGACATCTGCCAAAGAAGCCCGTGGAAATGATATCACAGCTAATCATTGATAGACTGCAACCTGTCGCTCTAAAAAAATGACAGCTTTTTAAAACTTACATATGACATTCAAGCCTGTGTTAAAAATGAAATAACTAGAAGTTGTAAGCAATGCGTCATGTCTGGTCTGTGAATAACACGGTTGAATAGTTTTAGGAATTTCATGGCTATTACAAGACAAAAAGATTTGTTTTATCATATAGCCCAGAAGCATATTCTGTTGATGCCTAGTGAATAGTTGTATTAGGAGGTTTATATTTATTGAGAGATTTTCTACAACATAAATGTGTATTTAAAGTGCACAAAGTGAGAGTTGTTCTAATAACAATATATATTCAAATCCTAGAAAACCACAAGTGTTGCTTCCTGATAGAAAAGCCACCTTAAATGTCAGCATGCTGTCATTCTGATTTGCAGGATCTGTGTTTCTTTAGATCTGATGAAGAAAGCGATTTCTTCCAAAATACTGTAGTCTAAACAAAAAAAAGTATCACTGAGCACTGCAATGCTCATCTATATTTTATGTACCAGGAAAGAAATACTCTCCTGTGTTAAATCATTTACGCATTAGTACCTGACCTTTCCTGCTAGCATTTCTTTTATTAGCTCATCTATAAATACACCGCTCAGGTATTTAAAAGTCAGTATAACAATAGTAATAGCCATGAGCTGGGAACCTTTTCCTCAGGAACGGACCAGAAGACATTTCAGGGAAGGTCTGAATAACCTTATTGACCTCAGCAAAGCTTAAAAATGAGAGACGGGGAAAAACAAATTAGCTAATCATTTAGAAAGTGATTAGTTTACTGGAATGGTGACTACATGCTTTTTACATTAATTTATTTTTTTTAAACTTCTCATACAGTTCTAGAGATTTGGACCTTTTTATTTGGTGCTAACTTTTAGGATCTTTCCAAGGAGGTGTGAATCAGGATTCTCAGGGGATGTGTGTTTTTTGTCTGATCTGAATTATTACCCTGTGATCAACACCTCTATAAAAATAAACACTAAATAAAAAGGCCAATATCAATTTATATCTGTGCGGCAGCGCCGGGCACAACCAGCTCTACCCTCACCTACTGTATCCTCACCCATCCCTTTATATTGTTGGTTCATTATATCAGTCAGCCTACTGACACATAGGGAGTGATATATTAAGGAATGAGACATGGCAAGGAATTACTACCTGGTATATTGTGTTAACTATTTAATATCTGGATGACCAATCTGAGTACTCTGTAATGATTTTAATATCACTGTGATGTTGTGCTCCCCAATACTTGACCAACAAATTTAATTGCATATTATATGGACTTTTTGATCATATTTTTCTCCTTTTTCTGTCTACTTTGTAACGATTGTCCATTATATAGTCCCTATATTCCACATGAATATTAATATGACAATCTATGTATTAATGATATTGATTGCACACGGTTTACTTGTGGAAGTACGTCTTGTCATCAGTTTGCTTATAACTCACCCATCCCTTGTAGACTGTGAGTCCTTGTGGGCAGGGACCACTCTCCTCCTGTACCAGTCTGTGCCTTGTATTGTTTATGATTATTGTACTTGTCCCTATTTTGTATACTCCTTTCACATGTAAAGCGCCATGGAATAAATGGCGCTATAATAATAAATAAAATAAAATAAATATTTAAAAAAATTATTACTCTGTGAGCAACACCTCCTTATAAATACCATAAAATAAACACTAACTAAAAACTAAATAAAAAAGGCCAATATCAATGTATCTGTATGGCAGAATAATTTTATTTTTTTTTATTTTTTAAAAAAAAATTCCCCCAACAAAAGAATTCTCAGGGGAACAACAAAAATAAAATGAGAAAAAAAAAATCTTATATCCACTTAGGCCACTTATAACCTGGTGATAAGCCCACTTGAAACATTGAAATCTGAGCAATTTTCAAACATGCCCACTATATGTGTATTTTACAGTATTTTACAAAAGTGAATAGACCCCTCACATTTGTGAAAATAATGTATATATTTTCATAGCACCACACTGAAGATATAAAAAGTAATGCAATGTACAGTAGTCAGGATCCACTTTGTATAACAGTGTAAATTTGATGTACCCTCTAAATAACTCAACATACAGCCATTAATGCCTACACTACATGCAACAAAAGTGAGTACACCACTGAGTAAAAATGGCCATATTGTGCCCAAGTAGTCATTTTTCCTCCCCGTTGCCATGTGACTCATTAGTGTTACAAAGTCTCAGGTGTGAATGAGGAGCAGGTGTGTTAAATTTGGTGTTATCAGTCACATACTCTCTCATACTGGTCACTGGAAGTTCAACATGGCATCTTATGGCAGAGAATTCTTTAAGGATTTGAAAAAAAAAAAAGAAATGTTGCTTTACATAAAGATGACTTAGGCTATAAGAGTGTCAACACCTGGAAACTGAACTGCAGTATGGTGGCCAAGACCATACAGTGATTTATCCAGTCAGAACAGATTTCGCCATGCTCGACCAAAGAAGTTGAGTATCCATGTTCAGCATCATATCTAGAGGTTGTCATTTCAAAATAGACATATGAGTGCTGCCAGCACTGGTGCAGATGTTAAAAGGCTGGGGGATATACACCACACACTACATGAATTTGGTTGCATGGCTGTCATCCCAGAAAGAAGTCTAAAAATGCTGCACAATAAATCCCACAATTTGCCAAAGACAGACAGACCAAGGAAATGCATTACTGGGACCATGTCCTGTGGTCTTATGAGACTAAGATAAACAGGTGAGAAGTAAAAAGACAAGTATGTCTTACCCACAGTCAACCATGGTGGGGGGAGTGTCATGGTTTGGGGCTGCATGAGTGCTTCTCGCTGTGGATAGCTACAGTTCATTGAGGGAACCATAAATTCCAAAATGTGCTGTGACATACTGAAGCAGAGTTTGATCCCCTCCTTGGAAGCTAGTCTTCAGAGCAGTATACCAACATTACACCACACACTTCCAAAATGACCACTGTCTTGCTAAAGAAACTGAGGGTAAAGGTGCTAGATCTAAACCCTGTGTAGCATCTGTGGGGCATCCTCAAACAGAAGGTGGAAAAGTGCAAGGTCTCCAACATGCAACACCTCCGTGATGTTGTCATGTAGGAGTGTAAGAGGATTTCAGTGGCAGCCTGTGACGCTCAAGTAAACTTTATGCCTACGAGAGTTAAGGCAGTGCTTGAATGTAATGGTGCCCACACAAAAAGTGACATATTGACACTTTGGGTACAATTTGAACATTTTCACTTAGGGGTGTACTCACTTTTCTTGCCAGAGGTATATATATTAATGGCTGTGTGTTGAGTTATTTAAAGGGCACACCAAATTTACATTATTAAACACTGAATACTTTACATTTTATAAAAGTATCTTCAGTGTTGTCCAATGAAAAGATATAATAAAATATTTACAAAAATGTGAGAGGTGTACTCACTTTTGTGATATATTGTATGTGACACCTGAGCTGTCTATATTACAAGTTAAAAAACCCAGCTACACAAGATACACATTTTTATATAGCAATAAAACACTGTACTAATCAGTGAATTCAAAACAATATCTGCATGTATATCATTTTGGATTGCTATAGATTTCATCCTTGCTACAATGAAACATATGAAATTTACATGGGAGATCAATTTCCATAAAAAATCTTACATATGATGACATTTGTTCTGCTTCTGTAATCCGTTGTGGATTTTACTAGTAAGTGAATTCAGCATTTCAGTACATGTGGCCCATAATATACACATTTTTGAATGTGCGCTCCATGTCTTTTCTACAGTTACACAATAATATACTATTAATGTTGAGTCGAAAATGCTGTCAACACTATATGAAATTAAAGAAGTATTGGAGTGGGGAGAGTGATTGGTAAGAAAAGTATTTTTCTTTTTTAGGGACCTCTATCCTCCTGTACCTGTCTGTATCTTGTATTGTTTATGATTATTGTACTTGTCCCTATTATGTACACCCCTTTCACATGTAAAGTGCCATGGAATTGATGGCGCTATAATAAATAATAACAATATTTAAAAATTTGAACAAAAGCTTATGGGCTGTTTGACAAGGCGACTGGTCTTATTGTAAATGGCAGATATGTACCACGAAAGTGGTGCGATCCTGGGAACTTTTGTTGGCACTTGTAGTGCCACAGACATTTTCCTATAGTTTGAATGGGCTGTGATAACGGATGGCTAAGAGATGGGTTGGGCTGGCCTTCCACATACCCCTGCCTATGGTGTGTCTAATACAGGTCTTAATTAGGTTGTTTGGCACATGGAGTCAGTGAAAGTGTGTGGAGCAGTGTATGAGAAGCACTGCATGCGGAGCAGCCTTTTAGGGAAGAGAGGCTGTTTATATCAGAAAGGTCTGAAACTTCTAGAAGGAACCCATCTAAAGGAGCAGAGGTTTGGCTTCACACGTGAGTGAGTGGATGCTGAGAGAGCTCCACTCAAGATATGGGAGGTGTCCAAACCTGAGTGGGCGGACCGCAACAAACACGTACCAGAAATCCGTGTTCCTGGGAAAACGGCTGGCGAGAGGTAACGGGGCTGTTGGACTCAGAGGAAGAGGCACAGAAACCTCTCTGGAGTTAATGGACTGGAAGTGACTGAGTGGAGACTGAGAGAGCTGCACTCAGATTAAGTGTATCTGAACTCTGCGGGAGTACCGTGAGTGTAACAGACCTGAAATCTGTCTGTATTTCTGTTACGTTTATGGAGCGGTTTATACTGTTTTTTTTTAATAAACCGCAGGACTTTTAAAGAGATTTTGTGTTCCTGTGCTACCTCTGAGACACAGCCAACGGCGTGACCCCCATCCTGTGAGCAGGCAAACGCTTACAGCTGATTCACTAAGACTGACATTACACACGTCACTTAATAAATGACCAAATTTCTCTTGACCAGCATGCGCCACAGTCATAAATATCCTCTAGTGAAAGATTAGAGTACATTTCCAAAGTAAAATATTCCACTAAACTGTGGCATAACTATTCAGGAATTTGAGACTCGGATGAAGCCACCACGGCATGCCCATGCTCCTCTGTTATTGGCTTAACTCCGTCGGGCCGGTGTATAAGCAAGGAAAGTCATAATATTTTTGTGGAACTTCAAAGCTGCACAAAATATTGCGACTTTTAAGGTGTCTATGCTAAAATTCTGGTGTACACATCTTAATACATCAGGGCAATCTTAGTTAACACAGAAACCTTTAGGGTGTTTGGTGAAATCCATGCCTTGAGAGCTCACAATAGTTGTCAAGAAACAGGAGACTCCATACAACATTAGAAAAGTGGATTTAAAGGGGTATTATTAGCTCTAAAATACTATCTCATATGTAGTTGGTCCATGATTATGACCACTAGCAAATAACGAACTGTCACTATATGGGTGATCATAACCATGGATACTTAAGCTGCAATGTCTTGCACATGAGGTAAGTAACATAACCAATCAGAGGAACTATATTATATTTACAATTGGAGTTATTCCTTGTTATCAATATTATTACATCTACCACTACATATTGGAATAGGATCTTGGAGATGGAAACACCCCTTTAATATTTGACTGCTTGTTGAATATTGACTAAATATTACCAATGTAAATACATAGAACTCTAGACTATGTCAGTTCTGGCAAAACAAGAAAAGCACATCGTAAGTGTTATGTTACATGATAATTGACAAGGAATCTTGTCCAAAGTGCTAAATAAAATGTGAGGAAGTAAAATGTTTACGTCTTTTCACATTGAACACATTTTAAATCGCATACAGATAGTGTTACCATGTCGAAAAATCAGCCTGGAGAAGTTTCTAATTAGATTAACAATTTGTATGGTAAGTTAGAAAAAAAAATACAGACTGTATATATATCTACATATATATAAACAGTATAAAACACTACAATGAAATAAAATATTGGGACACACCTGCTAATGATTTAATTCAGGATTTTATTCTCAGTTCCACTGCCACAGGTGTGTAAAATTGTGCCCCAGGGTCTACAGTCTGTTTTTAAAAACATTCGTTAAGGAAGGGCTCTCTAAATTCAAGCATGAACTGTAAAACAATACCACCATTGCAACATGTCAGTTAGTAAGATTTCCTTCTAAAATATTCAATGGTTAAATGTGATTGGTCGTATTAAAAATATGAAGCATATAGGAATCACATACACTCAGCTATATAGTGGCAGACCATATAACGTTACAGAGGGGAATTTCTGAGTGTTGAGGTGTACAATCCATACAAGTCGCCAGCATTCTGCTTACTCAACGCAGAGTCCAAAATCTTTTATGGCATTACCATCAGCAAAAATCTGTACAATGAGAGCTTCATGACATGGGTTTCCAAGGCTTACATCACCAAGCACAATATGAGTCGTCAGCTAGAGTGGTGTACACTACACTACCACTGTGGTACTGGAAACGTTCTGTGGAGTACCAAGCATGCTTTTCTATCACAATGCATAAGTTAAGGTCTGGGTTTAGTCAATGAAACAAGAAAGTTACCTGCCTGACTAGTTTGTACCAATTATAAAATTTGGTGGAGTAGGGATAGAACTATAGGCTTGCTTATCAAGAGTTGAGCCTAAGCCTCATTTTTTTATTGAAAGGAAATATTAATGCTTCAAGATAAAAAGACATTTTAGATAACTGTATGCTTGTAAGTGTGGCAACAGTTTCTTGAAGGCCCTTTTCAATTCCAGCATGACATTGGCCCCATGCCCAAAGCAAGGTCTGTTAAGACATAACTGGATTAGAATGGTATTGAAGCATTTGACTGACCCTACAGAGGCCTGATCTATTGAACATAGTTTCATAGTTTCATAGTTTTTAAGGTTGAAGGGAGACTCTAAGTCCATCTAGTTCAACCCGTAGCCTAACATGTTGATCCAGAGGAAGGCAAAAAAACCCCAATGTGTCAAATAAGCTCCAATGGGGAAAAAAATTCCTTCCTGACTCCACATACGGCAATCAGACTAGTTCCCTGGATCAACACCCTGTCATAAAATCCAATATACATAACTGGTAATATTATATTTTTCAATTAATGCGATCAGGCTCTGCTGAAATTTTACTTGTGAATCCCTCAATACAACATCATACGGCAGAGAGCTCCATAGTCTCACTGCTCGTACAGTAAAGAGTCCTCATCTGTGATTATGATTAAACATTCTTTCCTCAAGACGTAGCGGATGCCCCCGTGTTCCAGTCGCAGGCCTAGGTGTAAAGAGATCTTTGGAAAGGTCTCTGTACTGTCCCCTCATATATTTATACATTGTGATTAGATCCCCCTAAGCCTTTGTTTTTCCTAACTAACTAACCCCAAGTTTAATAACCTGTCTTGGTATTGCAGCCCACCCATTCCTCTAATAATCTTGGTCGCTCTTCTATCTACCTGTAAGATTATGCTATTTATAACCTTCTATACTTTTGCTAACAAGAAATGCATCCATTCCTCTCTTAAATTCATTCAGTGAGTTGGCCATCACCACTTCCTCACACCTTTGGAATAAATAAAAAGGAACATTGTGAACCAGGTCATCTTGTCAAAAATTAATACCTGAGCTCACAAATGCTCTTCTGATTGAATTGGGAAAAATTCCAGTAGGCATAATACCTATAAAATAGAATGGAAGATCATAAAAGATCCTGTAGGTGTAATGTTTGGGTGTTTCAATACTTTTGTCCATAATGTATAAAAAATCTCTACTCCAATTTTTTTCGGTGTGTATACAAAACGCTTTGGTGATAACCTTGAGGGCTTTAAACCCATTATTATGTGAAAAATGTTGTGTTTACTGTTCTGCCTTTATGTATCCTAATTACTCCAAAAGACCAGCAGCACAGCCTGTGTGGGTGGAAAAACTGCACTAAAGACACCAACTATATGTCCTTGTCCTTACTTATATAAAATTCTAAAAAATAACAAGCACATCCAAAATTGATAAAAAAAGTGAAAAGACCAGCTATTTTTCAGTTCTTTTGCTGGAACCTTATATATAATATGTAATGTGCAGTATATATATATATATATATATATATATATATATATATATATTGTGAGACAGGGAATATAGCTCAGCTGGGTTCTTTGCTTTGGTCCAAGCGAGTGGCTATGAATTCACAGATGACAGCGGCAGACTGGCAGGTTCCAAACTGATACGGCCATTGCCGTGTTTATTGTGTACACTTATCCCTCAGTGTTACACATGCAAAAACAGGAAAATAAACGTCTAAGGCCGTCTGGCCACTAACTAACAACAGAATGCTAACTACAAAATAAACCTATGTAACAAACAAAACAGTATTCTCTTACTGTGTCAGTTCCTCAGCACATCCAGTGGAGGTATGGAGTCTCAGCCCCAGCAGCCATGAGCCTGGACTGCTCTCCTCAGAAGGCTCTCTTTTCTGAATGCCTCCTGATTATTTCAGCTGATCCAGTGAGGAATCAAAATCCTGGATTGACTGTGGAGAAGGGAGCCACCAGTCCCACTGCCATTCCCACTGATTGCTCCAGGAAAAACCGAACCCAAAATTACACTGAAATAAACAGGCTTCAGTGACTAACTTATTGCTGAGCGAGATATAACTTTCCCAACTTTTCCCAGCCCATTTGCATGGGCCGACCGCTCCACAATCAATACATGGAGGCATATGAAATGAGCCAAGGGGAAACACACCTGTTCTCTAGTACTTCTCCCCTCAGCATCTCAAAATATATATATATATATATATATATATATGAAAATATATATATATATATATATATGAATATATATGTGTATATATATATATATATTTCTAAAGCTGCTATTGCCGTGATATTTCTCAGTAGATGTCAGTAACAACCCCCATCCAATCCTTCAGATAATGAAGTCAAACCATATATGTCCATCAATTTAGTGATGAGTAGTAATGTGAAATGACACTGGGAAAAGGCATTGAATACATGAAGAAAAGAGGTGCAAAAAGCCATGAAAAGTCATGACACTAGCTGAAATCTGTCAGTAATTAATTATCCTGCTATTAATGAAAAATATCAACTGGTTCCACCCACTGCAGGTCTTTAACCCCTTAATGACCATGGGCAGTAATATTACGTCCCTGCGGTCATAGTGTTAATCCCCAGAGGCTGCCACGGGCAGCCTGGGGGGATCCACACACATGTCAGCTGATTTGTACAGCTGACATGTGTGCCTTGCAGGCATGAATGGAATCGCTATCCATCCATACCTGTTAACCCCTTAACTGGCACTGTCAAAATGTGACAGCGCCATTTTAATGGCGATCACGATAGATCTGAACTCACTGGCCTCCACTGGAAATCACGTGACGTGATCACGTGAATCTGATGATTGTCATGGTGGCACAGGGTCATGTGACAAGCAGCTGAGTACTGCAGGTTACAAGAGATGAGCATTTCTCCTGATATAAGCAGTGCTGCTCTTATCGGGAGAAAAGAATGAGCGATCAGATTGCTGATCCTTATAGCCCCCTAGAGGAAGTAGTAAAATAAAAATAAAAGTAAAAAAAGTTTGAAAAAATTTAAAAAGATAAAAAAACCTAAAAGCACAAAGCCCCCCATTTTGCACTACTGAAAATGAAAGGGTTAAAAAAATAAAAAACATTTGGTATCGCCGCTTTCAGATTTGCCCAATCTATCAAAATATAAAATCAATTAATCTGATTGGTAAACGGTGTAGCGGCAAAATATTACAAATGCCAAAATTACATTTTTGGTTGCCGCAAATTTTGTACAACATGCAATAACAGACAATCAAAACGTAGGATCTGCGCAAAAATTGTACCGTTAAAAATGTCCGCTGAACACACAAAAAATAAGCCATCACTGAGCAATAGATACCAAAAAATGAGAATCCTATGGGTTGCAGAAAATGGCGCAAAACGTGCCCCACTTTTTTTGGACAAACGTCTGATTTATTTTAACCCCGTAGATAAAAGTAAACCTATACATGTTTGGTGTCTACGAACTTGTACTGACCTGAGGCATCACACTGACACATCAGTTTTACTATATAGTGAACACGGTGAATAAAATATCTCAAAAACAATTATGCAATCGCACTTTTTTGCAATTTGTCCCCACTTGGAATTTTTTTGCTATTTTCCAGAACACTGTATGGTAAAACTTATGGATTTATTTAAAAGTACAACTCATCCCACAAAAAACAAGCCCTCATATGGCAAGATTCATTGAAAAGTAAAAACATTATGGCTCTTGGAAGAAGGGGAGCAAAAAAGAAAAACACAAAAAATGGAAAATCAGCTGGGGGTGAAGGGCTTAAAAATACCAAGGTGCCATACAAGAAACATCTCATGATGGGTAAAACCAGTGAGCTGTCAGACTTTTTTGTTGCAAAATATATTGATGTCATTGGTTACAGAATAATTTCTAACCTACTGAAGGTTACAGTGAGCCAGTGAGCACTGTTGGGGCCATAATCTGGAAGTGGAAGAACATAATTTCCCCCTAAACTGGCCACTACCAGGTGATCCCCTCAATATTTCAGACAAAAGAGTGAAAAGAATTAAAAGAAGAGTTGTCCAAGAGCCAAGAACTACCTGTGGAGAGGTACAGAAATACCTGGAATGAGCAAGTACAATTGTTTCAAAGAATACAATAAAAAATACACTCAACCTCGAAGGCCTGCTCACCACGCAAGACTCCATTGCTGAACAGAAAGCATGTTCCAGTGTGTTTAAAGTATGCTCAACAACATTTAGACAAGCCTGTGAAATATTGGGAGTTAGGTCAGATGAGACCTAAATTAAACATTTTGTATGTTGTAATACTCACTATGTTTGGATGCCAAAAGGCACTGCATAGCACCCCTAAACCACGACCACCAACACTGAAGTTTGGAGGAGGGAACATCATGGTGTGGGACTATAGTAAAACTTAATATAATTGAAGGAAGGATGAATGCACAAATGTCCTGAGACATTCTTGATAAAAATCTGCTGCTATCTACCAGGATGATGAAGATGAAACAAAGGTGGACATTTCAGCAAGACAATAATTTCAAACACACAGCCAAATAATCTCTCAATTGGTTTTAGTGAAAGAATGTAAAGCTGCTAGAATGGCCAGCAAATCACTTGACCTGAATCCAATAGAAAATATATGAAGGAAATAAAGCTTAGGGCGGCTTTACACGTTGCAACATCGCACGTGCGATGTCGGTGGGGTCAAATCGAAAATGACACACATCCGGCGTCACTTTTGACATCGTAGTGTGTAAATCCTAGATGATACGATTAACGAGCGCAAAAGCGTCGTTATCGTATCATCGGTGTAGGCTCCGACTTTTTCAAAATTACGCTGCCGCGACAGGTACGATGTTGTTCCTCGTTCCTGCGGCAGCGCACATCGCTGTGTATGAAGCCGCAGGAGCGAGGAACATCACCTTACCTGCCGCCGGCGGCTATACGGAAGGAAGAAGGTGGGCGGGATGTTTACATCCTGCTCATCTCCGCCCCTCCGCTTTGATTGGCCGCCTGCCGTGTGATATCACTCTGACGTTGCACAACCCGCCCCCTTAGGAAGGAGGCGGGACGCCGGCCAGAGCGACGTCGCAGGACAGGTGAGTGCATGTGAAGCTGGCGTAGCGATAATGTTCGCTACGCCAGGAATCACAAGATATCGCTGCTGCGACGGGGGCAGGGACTATCGCATGGGACATCGCAGCATTGGCTTGCGATGTCGCAACGTGCAAAGCCCGCCTTAGAGTTCATAAAAGGAAGCTTCAGTATTTGAAGAGTGTTTTTGTGGAAAAATGGGCCAAAATCACATCTGAGTAATGCATGTGACTAGTTTCTTCATAAAGGAGATGCCCTGAAGCTGTTATCCTCAACAAAGGCTTTTATACGAAATATTAAATCAATTTCAGTAAGCATGTTCAATATACAGTATTTTCCCTTCCCTGTGTTATTTCTCATTATTGCACATCATTAAATTGATGTACCTCTATGCTTAGATTTCTTTGCTTGGTTGGATTAGATGGATTGTTATCAACATCTGGTGAGAAATTCATGTCAACAACACCTTTGGAAACATATTTACTTAAAAAATTGGTGACGTTCAATATTTATTTCCCATTCTGTATATATACAGTTATAAAAGTACAAAAATGACTCCCCTATCAATGACTTTTGTGTCCTACTTCTTCATTTGCATGCCAGGCAGATGTTCATGTATTCCCAAACACTTCACAAGGCTGAATGTACCGTATGCTTAATGAAATTTTATTAAAAGTACATATTCAGCATTCTAGTGCAAAAAATCATAACACGGACATTTGCAATAACTAATTTCATCAAAAGGAACATATTTTGTTCCAAATTCTCATTCATCTTCCCTAAAATTGCTGTCGACTGATTTAACTTCAAAAATATAAAGTCTAATACATTATAATTTGTTGGCTCCATAAACTATAAGAAAATGAGTGAGTGCACAGATAAAATTACAATTAATTTGGTTGGAAACAGAGAGGCTGAAGCAGAAGTAAAGGCATAAAATCCTACCCTACATTTATTACATAGTGTGAAATTGAAAATAAGAAAACTTTTTAACGAGCACAGTACAGCCTCATAGCATTACCATACACTATGACTGATTATCCAATGCTTCATTTTGAGCAACATGGCATTAACCTACTGGTATTAGTCATTCTCAATTTTCAGGGTTTTTTTAATACTTTTTTAATCTACTCTATGAAGGAAGGTATGTACTTCAAAATGTTGCCACTGAATCGTACAATTTGTCCCACAAAACACAAGGCCTCATACACCTTGATTAAAAAAAGAATATTATGGATCGTGGAATGCAAAATAAAATAAAAAAAGGTTGGACCTTTCATTTCTAAATTTATGGTGTATCCAAATGACATCTCAAGAACGGGGTCCTGTATGCACCTCCACGAATAAAGAGGTAGCCACACATGCGCATCTTGTACTGAAAACTATGAATCAAATATGGTCCTCAATTGTTATGACTTAGATACAAATGAACAGAGAGCTACGCATACACCAACACCTCTCTCCTTATATTGGTGCTCAATGGAGCACAATTCTAGAGATAGATTGGAAGAATATCTACTGGACTTTATGGCATACTCTGAATAATGAGAAATCATGATGGGAGACAACCGTTAAGACCTAAAAAATACTGCGTTAAAGGAGTAGTAAAGATGAAGACTGTACAAGACTTTCACATCACATTACAAATTAGAGGCCTTTCAAATGCATCATATCATTTGTCCTGTACTACGCAACGAGACTGTGTCATCAGAGAATTACTTATTTTTTTTTATCAGGTTTTGTGTTACAAGTGTTTGTCATTAAAAAATTGTGATTTTTTTTATATTACAATCTTAAGTAAAAGACTGAATTAAGAATCTAGCACTTTACACACTGGCGGAGCAGGTTATTTTATATTCATACTTCCTGTCCTTTCAGGAAGCGTTTACAGCAGTTTCCTTATCATCAAAGGCAGGATTACAATGACAGGTAACACTTCTATACACAGCTAATAACACAGCTAATCAATAGGAGCTGGAAAGAAAAATCACGCAAATAGGGTCTTATCCAATATAAAAATGAAAAGAGAGAAACTCGGAGAGGCTCACCTCATGTGGTTGTGCAGGTCACAATCACCATAAACGCCTTCACGTGGAGATCAAACAATAGAAATGAGGAAAGGGTTAATCTCCTGTGCAATCACACAGTCCAAATGGTGTAGATTTATTAATCAACACGTTTCAAAGCCCTCAAAGGCTTCTTCATCAGGACAATCATATACAGGTAAGTAGTATACAAGAGCACACACATGTATATCTATCTATATAAATATATATATATATATATATATATATATTTCAACATATTTATAAATGACCTTGTTGGGGGCATGCGGAGTAGAATTTCAATATTTGCAGATGATACTAAACTCTGCAGGGTAATCAATACAGAGGAGGATAATTTTATATTACAGGAAGATTTATGTAAATTGGAGGATTGGGCTGAGAAGTGGCAATTGAAGTTTAATGTAGATAAATGTAAGGTCATGCACTTGGGTAGAGGAAATAACATTTATGATTATATACTTAATTGTAGAACACTGGGTAAAACAGACACAGAAAAAGACTTGGGTGTATGGGTGGACGGTAAACTTCACTTTAGTGGACAGTGTCAGGCAGCTGCTGCCAGGGCTAATAAAATAATGGGATGTATTAAAAGAGGTATAAGTGTTCATGAAAAAAATATAGTTCTACCTCTGTACAAGTCACTAGTGCGACCGCACTTAGAATACTGTGTACAATTCTGGTCACCGATATATAAGAAGGACATAGCTGAACTGGAGAGGGTGCAGAGAAGAGCCACCAAGATTATTAGAGGAATGGGTGGGCTGCAATACCAAGACAGGTTATTAAACTTGGGGTTATTTAGTTTGGAAAAACGAAGGCTTAGGGGGGATCTAATCACAATGTAGAAATATATGAGGGGACAGTACAGAGACCTTTCCAAAGATCTTTTTACACCTAGGCCTGCGACTGGAACACGGGGGCATCCGCTACGTCTTGAGGAAAGAAGGTTTAATCATAATCACAGACGAGGATTCTTTACTGTACGAGCAGTGAGACTATGGAACTCTCTGCCGCATGATGTTGTAATGAGTGATTCACTACTAACATTTAAGCAGAGTCTGGATGCCTTTCTTGAAAAATTTAATATTACCAGTTTGTATATTAGATTTTATGACAGGGTATTGATCCAGGGAACTAGTCTGATTGCCGGATGTGGAGTCAGGAAGGAAATTTTTTCCCCATTGGAACTTGTTTGCCACATTGGGGTTTTTTTTTGCCTTCCTCTGGATCAACATGTTAGGCTACGGGTTGAACTAGATAGACTTAGAGTCTCCCTTCAACCTTAAAAACTATGATACTATGATATATACTAGCTATACTACCCGGCTTCGCCCAGCTTAATAACTGTTGTTAACAAAATAGAATGTAGTAACAAAAATGTATTCTGCACACAAAAAACACAAAACAAATACATAGAAATGTAATTATTAAAAGGCAAAAACTAAGCTAATAGAAGTATTTCACAACATATATTTCAACACCACAGATATTCCACACAGATTTAACTAAATTGGCCAAGTAATGTGCTCCGTCTGTCTCTTTCCAGGTCTGTCTCTTTCCCCGTCTGTCTCTTTCCCTGTCTGTCTCTTTCCCTGTCTGTCTCTTTCCCCATCTGCCTGTCTCTGTCTCTTTTTTTGTCTGTCTCTATCTCTCTGTTTCTTTCCCCATCTGTCTCTTTCTAGGTCTGTCTCTTTCCCAGGTCTGACTCTTTCCCCGTCTGTCTCCCCGTTTCTTTGTCTGTGTCTTTTCCTGTCTGACTCTTTCCCTGTCTGCCTGTCTCTGTCTGTCTCTTTCCTTGTCTGTCTCTATTTCTCTGTCTCTTTCCCCGTCTGTCTCTATCAAAGTCTGTGTCTTTCCCATCTATCTTTGTCTGTCTCTCTGGCTGTCTCCTCCTTCCCTGTCTGCCTGTCTCTGTCCCTGTCTGCATGTCTATCTGTCTCTTTTCCCATCTGTCTCTTTCCCCATCGGTCTCTTTCCCCATCTGTCTCTTTCCCCATCTGTCTCTTTCTAGGTCTGTCTCTTTCCAGGTTAGTCTCTTTCCAGGTCTGTCTCTGTCTGTCTCTTTCCAGGTCTATCTCTTTACAGGTCTGTCTCTGTCTGTCTCTTTCCCCGTCTGTCTCTGTCTGTCTCTTTCCCTGTCTGTCTCTATCTCTCTGTCTCTCTCCCTGACTGTCTCTCTGTCTGTCTCTGTCTGTCTCTGTGTCTCTCTTTATCCGTCTCCCCACCGATATCTTATTACCTCACATATAAGCTTCTTATACTATGAATGTATTTTGTTCCTATAGCAACCAATCACAGCTCCTACTAATAACCTGTAGTTCCAGACTCCATTACTTTAATGGAGGCATATTTTTTGGAGAGTAACTGTAAAGTCTACGACGTTCCCTGGGTCACATGAGGTGTCTGTGCAAAATTTCGTGATTGTAAATGCGACGGTGCGCATACACTTTTCGTTTCACTTTTTCCCCTTTATGTAGATAGGGGCAAAATTGATTGGTAAATTGGAATGTGAGGGGTTAAAATTTCACCTCACAACATAGCCTATGACTCTCTCGAGGTCCAGACGTGTGAGTGTGCAAAGTTTTGTGGCTGTAGCTGTGACGGTGCAGATGCCAATCCCGGACATACATACATACAGACATACATACACACATTCAGCTTTATATATTATATATATATATATATATATATACCTGGCTCAAACAAAGGGCTCTGAAACGTGTTGACTAATAAATCATATTTAATCTACACCGTTTGGACTGTGTCCTGTCCTGGCCCCAGGAGATTAACCCTTTCTTCATTTTCATTGTTTTAACCCCTTAACGACCTTGGACGTACTGAGTACGTCATGGTCACATGGTGCTAAACGACCCATGACGTACTCAGTACGTCCTGGCGAAATCGCGGTCCCGGAGCCCCGGGGAGTGAAATTTGTTTACTTAAATGGTGGATTCGGGAAGGAGGGGACCTCTGCCTGACCTCAGGAGGGGTGGTGCCTCCTCCCCGAACCTACAGAGGCTGTGATTGGCTGACGAACGCCGCTCAGCCAATTACAGTCACTGTAATGTGTCAGCCATTGAAAATGGCTGACACATTGCAATCCAGCCATAATCAGTGCTGCTGTAGCACTGATGACTGGCTGGAGCTGGGTGAACTTTGTTTCACCCGCCCCCAGCTCTGATTGGAGAGACCGGCCTTGTGACCGATCTCTCCCAATCACTGTGGATCTTGTGCCGGTGACCTGTATGTGACCGCTACCCTCAGCTTCACTCCGTCCGTGAAAGCTGATGAGAGCGGTCGCTGCAGGTGCCCATCGGTAAGTTATAGCCCCCCCCCCCCCGATCCACCGCCGCTCCCCGCCGAGATCCACCGCCGCTCCCCGCCGAGATCCACCGCCGCTCCCCGCCGAGATCCACCGCCGCTCCCCGCCGAGATCCACCGCCGCTCCCCGCCGAGATCCACCGCCGCTCCCCGCCGAGATCCACCGCCGCTCCCCGCCGAGATCCACCGCCGCTCCCCGCCGAGATCCACCGCCGCTCCCCGCCGAGATCCACCGCCGCTCCCCGCCGAGATCCACCGCCGCTCCCCGCCGATCCACCGCTGCTGCCCGCCACGCCGCTTTACACGCCGCTGTCCCTGCCCGCCACGCCGCTTTACACGCCGCTGTCACTGCCCGCCACGCCGCTTTACACGCCGCTGTCCCTGCCCCCACGCCGCTGTTCCCGCCGCTGTCCCTGCCCGCCGATCCACCGCTGCTGCCCGCCACGCCGCTGTTCCCGCCGGTGTCCCTGCCCGCCACGCCGCTGTCCCTGCCGCCACCGTCCCCTTTGTCGCACCCACCTTTTTCAGCCGCCGCTGCACCCGATCGGCCGCCGCTTCCATCGGCTGCCACTGCACCTAATCGGCTGCCGCCTTCCATGTGCTGCCCCCCCTCCCCCCCTCCATGTGCTGCCCCCCCTCCCCCCCTCCATGTGCTGCCTCCCCTCCCCCCCTCCATGTGCTGCCTCCCCTCCCCCCCTCCATGTGCTGCCTCCTCTCCCCCCCTCCATGTGCTGCCTCCTCTCCCCCCCTCCATGTGCTGCCTCCCCTCCCCCCCTCCACGTGCTGCCTCCCCTCCCCCCCTCCACGTGCTGCCTCCCCTCCCCCCCTCCACGTGCTGCCTCCCCTCCCCCCCTCCATGTGCTGCCTCCCCCCTCCATGTGCTGCCTCCCCCCTCCATGTGCTGCCTCCCCCCTCCATGTGCTGCCTCCCCCCTCCATGTGCTGCCTCCCCCCTCCATGTGCTGCCTCCCCCCTCCATGTGCTGCCTCCCCCCTCATGTGCTGCCTCCCCCCTCATGTGCTGCCTCCCCTCATGTGCTGCCTCCCTCCATGTGCTGCCTCCCCCCTCCCTCCATGTGCTGCCTCCCCCCTCCCTCCATGTGCTGCCTCCCTCCATGTGCTGCCTCCCCTCATGTGCTGCCTCCCCTCATGTGCTGCCTCCCTCCCTCCATGTGCTGCCTCCCTCCATGTGCTGCCTCCCTCCCTCCATGTGCTGCCTCCCTCCCTCCATGTGCTGCCTCCCCCCTCCATGTGCTGCCTCCCCCCTCCATGTGCTGCCTCCCCCCTCCATGTGCTGCCTCCCCCCTCCCTCCATGTGCTGCCTCCCCCCTCCCTCCATGTGCTGCCTCCCTCCATGTGCTGCCTCCCTCCATGTGCTGCCTCCCTCCATGTGCTGCCTCCCTCCATGTGCTGCCTCCCTCCATGTGCTGCCTCCCTCCATGTGCTGCCTCCCTCCATGTGCTGCCTCCCCTCCATGTGCTGCCTCCCCCCTCCCTCCATGTGCCATCGCTCTCTCCCATCAGACTCTGCCCCCCTCCCTGATCTGCTGCCTGCTCTCTCCCATCCTTTTCACCCTCCTTCATCTGCTGCCTCTTTTGTCTGCTGTGATCCTGCTGCCTAGATCCATCCTGTAAGGTAGCTATCCCCAATCTCACCTCCCACCCCCCCATCCTCCGCCGCTCCTCCATTCGCTGCGCCCTTTCCCATCCTCCATCCGCTGCGCCTTTTCTCATCTGCCGCGCCTCCATCCGCTGCGCCCTTTCTCATCTGCCGCCCCTCCATCCGCTGCCGCGCCCTCTTGCATCGCATTATCCAGCGCAGTTGCTCGCTTCCAGACAGGAGCGGATGATGCGATGCAAGACTCGTGCATAATGGCAGGCACTCATTTTTTTTTTTCTGACGGCCGTCTTTATTTCGCCAAACTAATATTTTTTTGTATTTTCTCTTTCTTTCTAGATTTTCCTTGTTCATCAGAGACACAAACACACACATACACTAAATAAAGGTATTTTTTTTCTCACACACACAAACACTAAATAAAGTTTTTGTACACACACCACACATACAATGTCCCGATCCCAGAGACGTTATTCAGATGAGGAGGCATATGCCTTTGTTGCCTCCGAGCCTGATAGCGAGGGAGATGACCCCACATTCCTCTGTTCCTCCCAAGCCGATTCCTCCACCAGTGACGAAGGACCACCGCGAAGACGTCGTAGGACGAGGTATCAGCCGGGGCCCAGGGGAGAAGAGCCGGAGCCCAGGGGAGAAGAGCCGGAGCCCAGGGGAGAAGAGCCGGAGCCCAGGGGAGAAGAGCCGGAGCCCAGGGGAGAAGAGCCGGAGCCCAGGGGAGAAGACTCGGAGCAGAGCGTGAGTGAACCCCAGCCCAGCACTAGTGCTAGGGACCCCCAAC